>NW_012130080.1:1086121-1119565 GCF_000143395.1 Atta cephalotes | reverse complement strand
CTCTCTCTCTCTCTCTCTCTCTCTCTCTCTATCTATCTATCTATCTATCTTTCTCTTTCCTTTCCTCTTGTTCTCTATGTGTGTGTCGGCCCATCTCGCCCCGGCAGCAGCCGTTTATTAAACGAATCAGTGTTATCGCGGTGAGAGAGTCCTTCATGAATAAACCATCGAGTGTTTAGGGCAGCGGAAAGGTGGTGCCACGAGGGGTTACGAGCTTGCCGCGCGACCGCTTTTACCCCTCTTTCTGCTCTCCTCCAGGGGCAGGCTCTAACGGGCTCGGGGGTGGTAAGCTCGCCGCGGGGCGCGACTATATTGTTTTCATGATGAGCGGCAAGCGTACTCTGAATCTTGAATGTATACGGGATAATTTTACGCGTCGCACCTCCGTCACACGTCGCTTAAACTTCTCTCCCGTGTACGTTCTTGCGTTTATGGCATGCACTTTGTATTTACGCATATATGCGCATGTGTTTAATGTGTGCAGCCACGATATCCTCGAACGAATCTATTTGAGCTTGCCCTTTGAGCATTTTGTATCGTATTTAACATAGATAGATCAAATAATAAAATTATATTATACTTATATATATATATTTTTTTCTTTTCTCTTTTTCTTTCTTTTGCATAATTGGAAGTGCATAATAATATGCGAGAGAGTTGTGTAAATCTTTTTGTATCATTACAAAATATCCTTATATTCAAATTTTGCATCACGTTTCCGTATATATTTTTATCTTTGTCATTGCATTTAAGATATGTAATTTTTGGCATATGTACTATTGTTTGTCAATTGTATTACAGAAAGTGGAAAATGTAAATATCTTTTAATGTTGAGTTGACAACTAGTATGATAGACAATAATAAATGCAATATGAATATTTGATATCTCTATTAAAACTTCTTATGAGTATAATTGTAACAACTTGTATAGCGAACAATCACTTCAACCGAGACTCTGCGTTAGATATTTTTTCATTTTCATAAAGGGACTTTAAAATATTCTCTCTAATATTTCATATCAAACAAAAAAAATGGCGAATAACATGCATACATTTTCAGTTATATCTCCATAAATCACAGACAAATAATATGATATGAAATAATATAAAATATATCCAAGTTTTTTTGCAGAAATGTTGTGATTTAAAAAGAAATGATCATCCCAAGCAAACGAAAAATCCAGTTTTGAAAGAAGGAATTTCGAATAAATCTATACAACTTTCGCCATCTCGCTCAAGTTCTTAAAGATACTTGCGTAAATTTCGAAAAAGAAAGAAAAGAGAGCAAAAGAGATGGCAGCTGAGACGGTAAGTACTCTAAGCGCAGTATGTCGCAAGAGGGGAAGGTGTAAAGGTATTCCGTTCTTACCAAGACTAAGAGTGGGGGCGCAAAGGGCTGAAAGCTGAAATAACCAGGGGCAAAGGTCGCTCAGTTGCTCTCTGTCCACTGACTGGCGGAGTTTTATTCCAAATGCGTCTACCTTCCGCTGATGATTGATGTTGCTTGTCGCGTGCGTGTAATTGTCCGAGATGTGTAGAACGTTCGATTTGATCGAGATCGGTGAAATGAATCTCAATTAATATTCCCTGAATTGTATCCATTATTTTGCGAAACAGTTTAGTTCGCGATGAAATTTATTCGTTGCTCGTGTGATCGTTGGACATGAACTCATGTAAAATTAACTTCTATTATTATTCGGCTAACACATGAAACATCATAGCGATGTGCGAGCATACAATACTTTTTCTTTTAAATCAAAAAGATGTAGGCTCAAGACGTAAGATCGCCATAAATGTTAAGACTGCAAGATTATCGGCTATTGAAAACGCAAGAAAACGGATTTTCAATGCGTGATTCTCAACTCCAGAGATGATGGGCTTGTCGTTTATCGGTTTTCGAAAGCGCCGTTTATATGGCACAGGATTAGGCCAAAATATCAAATTCGGCGCGTAATGTGGAGAATTCAGACGCATCCTTTACATCTTCAGCAGGACACCAGATTACACCCTTCGGCTGCTGCAATTCTTTATAACGGTAAATTAAACAAAAAATTTAATTAATTAAATTGAAATAAAAACGTTGAAAATACTATCACACATATTAAGCCTATTCTTTTTAATTGAATTTCTTGCATGATTCATCTTTTCTTTTTTTTCTCAAATGTGCAGAAGAGAAAAGGAAGAAAAAAAAATAAATCGTAGAAAAAATTCAGCTAAAAGAAATTAATCTATTGTCTCTGTCGCTCGTGTATTTATTTGACGTTGCAACTGCGTTTGATGCGAAAATACAGATATATGACCTATTAGCGAAAAATAACTTGTATATAACAAATATATAATAACCTTGACAGTATAAAAAATAAAATGTTACATATAAAATGTTACATATAATAAGATGTTAATAGCAAATATTAGAATTACATGACTTTTTATATACTTTCGCAATAAAATTTAAACCGATAATTATCAATTTTTTGTCAACATAACGAAATAATATTTACATAAATGATATACAGATAGAAACGGAAGGATAAAAGTCTGTGTCAGTCGGAGTAAGAAGACAAGTGTACTAGGGAAAACCGACGATTCATCGCTTTTATTTCTCTGTCTCTCATAGTCCAAACGACTCGATCTCAAGAACAGCTTGAGAACATGGTTTGGTGCATGCGTGTTCCGTTTTCTGCTCGCAGAAAGGTTCAGCCTCCTACAACGAACTTGCTCGCTGATTGGATCAACAGCTGGAGCCAGTGGCTCGGGGGCGGTCGGAGGCGGACAGGTTCAGCTCTGGCAATTCCTGCTGGAGCTGCTTTCAGATTCGTCTAACTCATCTTGTATCGCGTGGGAGGGCTCGAATGGGGAATTCAAGCTCACCGATCCGGATGAAGTAGCGCGCCGTTGGGGTGAGCGCAAGAGCAAGCCTAACATGAATTACGACAAACTGTCACGCGCGTTGAGGTAATTGTATAAATATAAACCGATAAATAAATGATACAATTATACATATTATAAATTATATCGCTGTGTTGATAGAAAAGTGATACAAGTAAAAAATTAGAATTTTTTAGACAATGAAAAGAAATTGATTCTAAAGATTACTATATTTTCTATGAACAACGGCACATTTGTAGCTCATTTATTTATAAAGTGTGTCGCAACATTTTGATAATGAAATTTATACTATATTAAAATTGCAGTGTTCGAATTTTGAAAATTCACTTTAGTTTTAAAAAATACATTAATTGAAAGAATAACATGGAAAGGAAGTAATTATAGAAATGTGTATTTAGATTATTTAAAATATTCTTCCAATTGAAAATTTTAAAAATATATACTGAAAAAAGTTGATAATTATCATTTTTCTGTTAATATAGCAATTTATTGTTTCTTAGCGATTTATCTTTCTTTTTCTTTCTACTACTGTGATAGAGTTGATATAGAAATTATATATAGGTAAAAGAGAATGTATAGTTTAGATTTATAGTTGTAAGAGGCCGGAGAGAAGTATAAGTGTGAGTTAAGTATTTCTGTAAATCCCTTCTTGGCTTATATATGCTGAAGTGTAAATAAATTCTATTCTTCTTTTTCTTTCGTATGTAGATTTTCTTTTCTTTTTCAAATTTTTTTCTTAACACTTTGGAACAATTTATGTTAACACAGCGCTGTTAAGAAAGAAAAATGTTATTTCACAGATATTACTACGACAAGAATATAATGACAAAAGTTCATGGTAAACGTTATGCTTACAAATTCGATTTTCGTGGTTTGACGATGGCTTGTCAGTCGCAAGCAGGCATTATGTTGGAGGCGTCGACGTCAACGCGCGTAACAAATACGAGCTGCCATCCTCATCATCAGACTCATCGCACTTCTCGCTTATATCCTGTTGGACCTGCTCAGCACTCTGCACCGTCCACTTTCCAATCAGAATCGTCTTCCAGTCAACAACAGCCACCGCCACCTCCACCGCCATTGCCACCACCACATTATTGGCCATATCGATATTCACCATCGACATAACATTGCTCCCAATTACTGTTAGGCATATGAGATTACATCAGCTGATGTTAACTTTAATCTTCTTCTTGTACTCTCTCCTAGAAAACACCAATTGAATGTAATATAATAATAATAATTTCATACTCAACGATATAAATATAACATGTAAAACCCATGTCAGATTAAAGATTGAAATTGAATTAGAATTTAATCAAATCAGGAGAAACAAAATCAATATGAAGATTAATGAATTTTATTTTATCAAATTCCAGTCCAATCTCAATTTCAAATTCTGATACAGCTTTATAGTTACACTGAGTATGAAATTATCATTTTAATATTTGTGTTACTTTTGGTTGGTGTTTACTGGACTCAATGGAAGAAGGACTGGTTCTAATCTGAAAGCATACTTGGCCAATATCCAGTGATAGATCAACTTTGATCAATTTGAATGAACAGTTCTCATTCTTTTGAGTTCCTTTTCTCTTTTTTTTCATTCTTATTTCGGATACATCACCGCCGTTTTTATTTATATCTAAAAGCATTAAATCGAAACATCAAATTAGCTTATTAAGTTCAGGTTAATAAATATAGTTATAGTTTTAATTAACAAATATAGAAACAATCTGTACATACGTAATAATAATGAAAATTAATAATATACATTGAAATGTGAACTATTTTAGATTAATTTAGATATTTAAATGTTGCAATCATTATATTTCCTTCATTACTTTTTTATCATTATGCTATAAGATCTTGTAAATATATCGATCAGTACTATATTCAAAGCAATATAGTATGTTTTTTATTTTTTTCTTATTATTCGCGACTATTATAGAATCTATTACATGTATGTACAATAGTAGATTCTATACTAGTATATAGTAATTTGTTACTAAATACTTTTATATAATAAAATCTTATGTATTCACAATGTATATTTTGTAAACACAACTTTCTATCTAATAAAATATAATGTAGGAAAACGAAAAGGAAAATTTTCCATTATGTAAACCAAAAAATAAAATTAAAATATTACTACTAGCTGTTCGATTGCTTACCAAACTAGTGCAAATCTTTCCTAGCAGCAATTCATTAGTGAATTAGACATTGGTTAAATGTTAAGGATGTACTGGACCAATATTTGTGTTACTAAAATCAATTCTTCTTTCACACAATTATCCATATGGATCACTTGTAATAATTACTTGTAATGATTACGTAATCGTTAAAAGATTGAAAATCTACAGTAAAGCGTAAATACTAGAACAGTCCAAATGAATTTCATGCTAAATGAAATTAATTATATTGCATCGGAGATAATTCTTCTTTAATGAAATATTACTTGCTCTCAAGAAATTTCAAATTCCGATAGAGACCAATATGATCACGTCGAGAACACGATTCTTCTTCTTTTTCTTCTTAAAGTTAATGCCTCCTGCCACTCGAAATAATAAACGAAGGTCGATACGGCCAGATCACGTCTTTATGAGAGATACAAAAAATGATGCAATACCCGCGAAAAAATCGAGGACACGATATGATTGATGTGAATTTCATAACATTCTTGCAGATAATAAATTTGGCGCGAATATTTGTCTTAACCTTAAGACCTAAAGTTCGTCGACAGAGGGCATGACACACATTAACATAATTATGATCGATCATCGATAATTCTACTGTTTCGAGCAGAATGTTGTAGATGTTGCTCCGCGTCAACATATCGGCCGGTCAAACATGCGCATGGCATCGCTGGTGATTAAAATGACGCATGCGTAAAAGCCCAGAATGCGGTAGCTCCTTCTCGGCCTGCAAGAAAGGTAAACTGATCCACGTTGAATATTGGCGTGGTTAAAATCCATTTATTATATTAAGATCATCATGTATCTCGCCTGCGAAAACGTTGGAATGTATCTCGTAAAGAGAGAATAATAACGTCCTGTATTTATTTCCAGCTCTCCAGTTCGCTCAAACATGTCTGACGTAGAAAAGTGAGTATACTTAATCTTTTGCATCTTCTTTTTTTGTCATGCGATTAGTTAATAAATTAACTCTTAATAAATTATCGGAATCATGTACGGATCTGCGCGCAAGAAGTGTTTAGTGACATAGGAATAAAGTTTGACAAAGTTTGAAAGTTTAATAAATGTATTCATCACTGTAAGATTGATTAAACTTTTGTTATTGAAAAATCAATTGTAGATTTTGCAATTGTAAAAATATACATGTTATAACAGCCGATAAATAGAAATAATAAAATGACATCTATTGATAAAATAAGCTCTAAATAATATTCTAAGATGCTGTATTCAATAAAATTGTTTCATTACAGTGATGATGTGCCATCAGCGATGGCAGCGGGTGGTAGTATGGATGTTAACACTGCGCTACAAGAAGTTCTAAAGAATTCTCTCATTCACGACGGCGTTGTTCACGGACTCCATGAAGCTGCCAAAGCTTTAGATAAGTAAGATATAAAAATATTATTTATAAGAGGTTTATTTTTTTAGTTAAACTTTTTGAACTTTTCATCTTTTTTTTCTTTTTTGTTTCAACATGAAAAAAAAATGAACAAACTTCAAATATATAAACAAACAAACAGATATATAAAGTGAATATAACTATATTAGGAAACATAAAGATTCTCTCTTTTAAAATCCAATTGTTATATTTTGATGTCTTGCTGTTATAAACAGTAACAAATATTATGCCATAATGTGTGTCTTTTATATTGCAGAAGACAGGCTATGCTTTGCATCCTGGCAGAAAATTGCGACGAACCAATGTACAAGAAATTGGTTCAAGCATTATGTAATGAACACCAAATTCCACTGATAAAGGTAGATAATAACAAAAAATTAGGTGAATGGGCTGGCTTATGTAAAATTGACAGCGCGGGCAAAGCACGTAAAGTGGTTGGCTGCTCATGCGTCGTCATAAAGGTAGGCTGTATTAAAACTTTTTTGCTCTTCCTAATAAAATGTGTGATGATCATAAAGTAATATATTAAAGACATAATACATGATTTACAATATATATGTATTATAAAACAATACATGATGATATTTAGGCTCCCTCTACTGAGTAGAACCCATATTATAAACAAATCATGCTGTAATTATGCCTTGCTGATGTGATTTTATTAATATTTTTATCTGTATCGTTATTATTCCATTATTGAGTTAACATTTATTATTTATAGGATTTTGGTGAAGATACACCTGCTAAGGATGTTCTAATGGAATATCTTAAACAAAGCGCTGTACATTAATAACTTTTAATAAAATATTTGACATAAATTACACAAATACGTTTGTTCCAAACATTTCTTAAAATTTTCGTTAAATTAAAGTTAAAATATATTATGAATACAAAGATTGCAACTGTTCTTTTCCAAATAATTTCAAAATGCGCGAAAATTGTGAGAATGTCCTCATTGAAAAAAGCGTTGCAATCTTTGTGTTCATAACTGTATAATATTTCATTATAATTAAAAAGATAAGATATAATATATTTTTAAATGTATTGATGAATACATATATTCTTAACTATTAAGAAATGTATTATCATGTCTAGTTTTTGTTATTGTATCGCAAATATTCTTGTGATTTTCCCAGTCTTTCACTTGACACTCTCTATAAGAAAAATATCAAGTGTATGTTACTTTTTGAATGCATGTAGCATTTGTTAGTAAGCCTGATGTTAGTAAAGTCTGATTATTCCCTATATACCTGCTACAATACCAAACTTCCTTGCATCTGGAACATCGTTTCTTAGATGGTTCTTGACATAACGAACATTTTTTCGTTTCTATACGGTCTAACTTCTCCAAATCATAGACATCACTTAAAATTTGTGCGGCCTCTTTAATGTAACTTGTATCTGTTGTAAATAAGTACTTCGATTGATGCCTAGCCAGTTTCTTCCATTTTTTATGATATTTTTCCAGAATACTTGACTTTATCTATATTTGATATGTTTAAGTTTGTATAATTGATAATTGATAAGAGAGAGAAATGAAAAATAGTGATATACCTGCGGCATAACTTCCACGCGAACCGGGCAAGTTGAATTCGAAGATGGCATCGTCGGCGATATATTTAAGTAAGCTAACCATCTCTTAAGCTCTATCAAAGGTGCAATTTGATCGAGTATATCGTCATGCAAATGTTTCTGTAGCTAAGATATAGAGTTCTTAAAAATTATACATATTTTTGATTGTTAACATCGATATTAGTACATAAATGAGTGAAGAGAACTATATTTGATCAAGACAGGTCTTAAAATCCAATAATATACTCATTTGCATTTTTTTTTAATTTTTTGATCCATTTTCACTTAATAATTACCTTTGATAGCTGGGACAACCTATGCTCTGTGATTTCATAGTATGGAGAACATTTTGGATTAAGAAGTAATTCTCGCAAGCCAAACCATACTTGTCCCTCCCTTTTATTAATTTTCCCACTTTCACTCGGTTTAATTTTCCTCCAGCTGCCTTCATACATCATCACCTCATCTATATGAAGATTAACGATAGCTTAATTGTTTATCACACTTCGTTAAGATACTAGAAATGGAAAATAGATGTTAACAGAGGAAAATGAATTACCATCCTCATTTTGCTTCTTCCATGGTTGATTTTCTATCAGCTGTGCAAATAAATATGGAACGTCGTGTATAGCTAGCATGCGCGAAATTGCGCAAAGAGGTAAGTTATCCAAAATTTCTATTAGATAATGAAGAATTGAGATACACCGCATCCCAATGTCAAACTCGAATGCCCTTTGCTTCTCTACTATTTCTTCCAAGCAAGAGCTGAAGCGAAAAACACATGTATGATTAACAAATTCAATATTTCTGAAAATTTAAAATTTATATCCTCTGGGTAAATAATTTGTATATGTATTCTCTGTTTATTTTATACTTTCTTATATTTAATTAAAAGAGAGAATATCTTACTCAGCGTTTTTGATTTCATATACTTCTAAAATTGTTCCATCAAGAAGTGTTGTTATGTGTTGAACAGTGTAATCGATGAGATCTATCACCGTGTCATCCAATGTTTGCGCGCTTTCGCAATGAAACAATATATTTTCCAATAATGAAACCGCGATGACTTCGTGATAGAATATACTGAATAGCATAAATGTATTTGTTGGCTCCCCATTAAAATCTATCAAAAGTGGAAACACCTTGTGCTTCCATATGTCGATTTGTATAGCTTCATACACAAGAATGGGAATCTAAAAACAATATACAATTAAATTAACACTGTAAAAGAGACAGTTATATCGAAAGCTACTTACATAGAATATTGCTAAAGTAGAAAAAATTATAATTATATTAATTAAATATAATTACTATTGAATATTATAAAAATTGATTAAATATAATGATTTTATTAAATATTAATAAAATTATAACAAAGTTATTACAGAAAATTATATTTTTGCACATCTTCAGTTTATCGATAATCTTTCTACTTGTGATATCGTATTTACAACACTGCTTATAGCATATTTTACAAATTGTTCTTTTTAATTATTTACTTTCTTTAACGAAATAAACCATTCCATGACACTCTCCTCATGTAGCCCTGTTATCTCGAGCACATTCTGCTGATTTAGCAACGTCAATTTTTTGTGGAAATCCAACCAACTGAAAGAAACATTTTCACATCGATTTCTGAATTACATCGAATGATAAGGAAATAAAAAAGAATAAAAATGCGATTACCTTTTTGTACCGACATTTTCGAGCTCCGAAATATTCAAGCTTTCTACATAAGCTTCAATTTCCCATGGCGGTACTATGTATTCCATTTGCTCTGCCATTCTTTCGGAAAGAATTCTTAATGTATTTTTACGTTAGATTCTAAATAATGATCATCATATTATTGACAGCATTCTTGTGTCCATGACAACAAAAGTATGTTTGATCGATAAATCGTGTGTGTGTGTATATATAAATAAATTAAATATTTAATACAAACACTATAATGCAAATAGACTATTCGCATCATGAAACACTGATAAAATATTCTTATATATATATCAGCGTCACAGTAACTGAAGTGACAAATCAATTATACAGTATTCTGATGAATTATAACAAATAATAACAAACATCACATTTAATAATGTAATTAAAATCAGTAATTAGAAAAATAAAAAGTAATAAGTGAGTAAAATAATCAAAATAAAATAGTATAGTATTATTTTATTATCTTCCAGCTTATTTCGCATATATTCAAATTTACAATTTAAGACCAAGGAATATGTCATAAATTATAGATCTAATAAAAGATAAAAAAATAAATATTAGATATGGGAAAAAATTCGTGGCGTTTTTTTAATGCCATCTAACGGGAAAAACGTCATGAACTTTTTCCCACACCTAATATTTCTTACTTCAATATATAATCGCATTATTTTGCTTATTAGCTGGATTAAGGTCCAGTTGTATCAATGTTATTTTGACTTTAAACGAAACTTAAAACTCTCTCTATCTCATTTTAAAGCGAAAAAAGAGACAGAGAGTTTTAAGCCTTACTTAAAATCAAAGTACGTTAGTGCAATCGGGCCTAAAAAAAATTATCAAATTCATTCGTTTGATTGTCCACTGAGGGACTAAAGTGGTGATCAAACATGATTGGCTCTTATCTTTAAGATCCAGCCAATCATTCCTCGACCGTCGTTGTGGCACTCTGTAGTCTGTGAACGATCACAATAAAATTGCGCAAGCGCGATTTCGTCCATCTGACCCATAGCTAACCTTGTTTTTGAAATTTGCAGTTTCACGTAAGGACGTTGAGAATAACATTGAAAGTAGACAACGTCCGCTCCTGTCAAAAGGTACGATGTATCGTACGTAATATCGGCGGTAATTTTCTCCGCGATCGGATGCAATGGATGCTATTTACGTGCTCCGTTGTCGCGCGAGCTTGTAGGATGGCGACGAGGGAGAGCAGGATCGAATCCGTGGCGGATCCCTGCCCTGTGAATCCACGCAGGATCGGCCCGCAGAACGTGGTGGTGCGTCTCCGACGTAGGGAGACGATGGGTTGTCCATATCCAGGCACCCATGTGCACTGCGCTCGACAGTTCTATCAGAATGTCTTTCCCAACTTCACTGTGATGAATGTGGAGAAGCCGCCGTGCTTCCTCCGCAAGTTTAGCCCAGATGGAAGATACTTAGTGGCGTTCAGCGCGGATCAGACTTCGATCGAGGTGTACGAGTACCGCGGAGCACCGGCCGCTGCAGACTTGTTGGCCGACTGCGAAGGCGAGTACATCGGCCACAAGAACGACGACTGTAGCTTTCACATACGAAGTAATATCTTCGCGCGATTTTTCAAGGTACTGGATACTAACCGACTCCGCACGGCGTACGCCTTTACTTTGCGGATTGTAAAAGATTAAAGAAAAGAGAGAAATAGAGAGAAAGATAGAGAGAGAGAGAAAGGGAGAGAACCGGTGAAATTGATGTACCAGCTCTGAAACATATTTGTAGGTAAAGTGGATTATAAATGTAGTAGAAAGCAACCAGCAATTGAACAGAGAATGCAGTCTTTTCACCGACGACGCTCGGTATGTAATTGTGGGCTCGGCCGCTCATATCCCTGAGGAGTTGAGACCACATTTTTATCAGGTAACACAAAATTTCTAATTGTTTTATCTAAGATATTATTCTTTCTGAAAAAGAGTTTAATAAAATAATATTTCTTAAAGATTTATTCCAATAACGAGGCACTGACACCAAATCCTAGATCACCGCTTGAAGATTATAGCTTGCATCTTGTTGATTTAAAAGGTGGAAAGTTATGTGATACTAGACATTTTAAAGTCGACAAAATTTACTTGTCGCACAATCAAGGTATATAAATGAAATTTGGACAAATCACCGCTGCTTATCTAACCAAGTTGAATCTAGCATTGTACGAGTATGATTTGCTGAGAAGAGCTTGCACAAAGAACTTTGCTCATTTTTATATGGATTCTGAATTTCTTGTCCAGCAACGAAACTTGGTTCAAATGAAAAATTACTAGTCTGCATATTTGTACTTTTAAATTATTCGAACAATCTTTATCATTTTTAGATTCTGAATACATGATATTTTAGTAATCAATGGATATCAAATAATTCAGTAGTCGATTATTCTTCTATTAATTAGTATATGAGTATTACTGAATGAGAAATTCAAAATGGACAAAGTTTTTTTTAATTGCTTTTGTTAAAATATTGGCCAATTAGACAGTTAATATTTCAAACTTAAAATAAATTTATTTCCTTTCTATATAGGTTTATATTTATATAAAGATATATTAGCAGTTTTATCTGTACAGCATCAAATGATTCATATCTTTCAAATTCTTGACGGCATGTTTATAAATGTCAGAACAATAGGAAGGTATTGTGAGCACACATCTACTAAATGTTACAATTATTAACACTTTGATAAAAGACATGAAAATACAACCTAAATGACATGTGTTAGGTTTTGCATGGAAGACGATGCTTATTTAGTGACGAGTGCTTTTCCTGGAATTAATTGTCGGCCATTTAAGGATGTTGCAATAAATAGTTTAAAGCACAGATTATTAGTATATTTATACAAAAGAGCAGAATATATAAGCTACGTGACCAAGGATCCTTATGAACTGAGAAGATTTTATCAATATTTTGATCAGCTAAATTCTCTAAGAATGTGGAAGATGCAACTATTAGATACCAATCACATCCTGGTGAGATATGCTAGCGAAGAAGTAGCAACATTGCAAGCAACTGAACCAAACGCGCAGCCGGCTTTATTAGTGGTTTACAATATGGTTACGGCAAAAATTTTGGCGGCTTACGACAACGCGTCAACTCAATTATTAACTCAATTCGAAAACTTTAGCGACTTTTTCAGAAATGCCAGAATGAGCACGGATTGTCAGTACATGTGTTCACCATCTAACAACATATATGCACGGTATATAATATTATTCTTCATCTTAACATTGATGCACACATAAAATACATGATTGTCTAGATAATTTTCCTTTAACTTTGTTTCATTTCCTTTCAGATTATTACAGCAAAGATTCAAGCAAACGATAATAAGCGCTAGATACGGAGGTGTAACTGAAGCTACGAAAAGGCTGCTTGCTCAGTTACCAATATGTGCACAATCCTACTCGAGTTCTCCGTACCTCGATTTATCTTTATTTTGTTACGATGATAAATGGGTGTCTATGATGGAACGCCCAAAAGCATGTGGGGAACATCCAATACGGTTGGCGATTCATTCTTATCCTCGTGACAAAAAGTTATCGAGAAAACTAATCTTTGCCTGTGATTTCTAATTTCTTTTCTTTTATGCAGCTTTTATGCACGTGACTCGGGTCTTTTAAAATTTAGAATGTATGCCGGTATGCTGGGACGAACGGCACCAACGGCTGCAAGACGATTAGTTGCATTCACGTTCCATCCAACTGACCCATTCGCAATATCGGTACAACGTACTAATGCAGAATATATTGTTAGTTTTCATGTTAGACATGTCTAGATCTTCCTTTTCTCAGTATATTTTACTGATGTACAAAGAGATTTCTTATATCTCGCAAGAATTGTTAAGATCGCTGTCGCTAAAGTACAAAATTGGGATTCTGCTTTACGAACAAAACTATGTTACAGCGTGATCATACATGTTAATTATATTTAAGGACTATCATTGACTGCTAGTATGTAAGACAATTGTAGTTTAACATACTTTTAATACAATTAAAGATTGAAATTCTTAAAAATACAAAATATTTGGTAATATTTCCGATCCGCAGGAATTTAGTTTCTTATGTCTTATGGAGCGAAACTTGCAGATGCGTGAATCAATGACAAACGCTATTCCGGTGGATCTAATGAAACTGATCTACGGGAAGGCTCTTGTGATTGGTCAATGCTAATTGCGCATTCCGGAAATTCCGCGCCATGGGACATAGGAAAACACATTTTAGTGAAACGGAATCGACAGAATGAAGCCGCGACCAAACAGCGTTCCGCCAATTTCGCACCATGGGATCGCTTTATGCATACGGAGTTTTGTGTGCGGCAGCCCTAAGGCTATATCCACTCAACTAGCTGTATAATGTATGCATAAAGAAAATTATCCAATCGCATTTCTCCTATAAAGACGCACGTAAAATATGACGTTTATGCGGCGATGCAAATATTTGTATGGATATACCCTAAAGCCTTGTATTCACGATGTTAAAAATCGGTCCAAGACCTCGGATGAAGAAAGAATTGACCAATCGCAATGGTCATGTGATCAAATTGTTCAAATGTAATTTGTTAATTTTTCTCTGGCCGAGATCGGACCAATTTCTAACATTGTAGTCATTGGGCTTAAGAATTGACTAATCACAGTCGAATATTCCTCTCTCATTCGATGGTAAAAAGAGAATACTTGAAGATAATTGATCAACTTTTTCCTCCATTGTGCATAGGGCCTTATTCCAATTCCTAATTTTGTTCTATTGTGCGCAAGCCCTTACGCCGTGACCATCCTCCATGATTCATCCTCCATCTCGCAGTTCACAGCACCACAGTATATACTGTGGGAGGACATACATTACGGAATATGCAAGAAATGTTCGGAACAAAGATAATCGAATTGTACTGACTCTTTCGCCGTGTGTATTGATTGATTGATTCCTGATTTTTTAATCGTTGTATCAAATTTCGTAACAATCGTGTCGCATATATTATCACTAACATCTGGAACGCATTAGCAGGAACGTAACGCACATTTTCAGTGTAATTTGTCAGAGTGAATCTCGGCCGCTCACGTTCTAACATTCGCAGCCACGTTTTAAGTTCATCGCCAGAAAGGCCAGGAAACTCGTCTCCATCGTGAACTGCAACATAAGATATAAAGAGGTATCTCTTATTTCATACAGGATACTTTATATTTTATATTCTGATGCAAATGCTCTCTGTTTATGTATTTGTCTTTTTTTTTCTATCGGTAACCTCCTGTTGCTCATATGCGCGCGCATATTTACGGGATAATTTACTTTTGATAAATAGTGCATTGTACTCTATTTCTTCTCCAGTGCGCGCGCGCGCGCGCATTGTTTAAAGCATTGTTTTATAGTTTTTATTATATGTCTATATTATAACTTAAATCATTAATTGTATATGCAGTATGTTAAATTAAATGTTCAGTTATCTTATAAATAATAGTTATAAAAAGTTAATTAAAAGTTATTTCGTGTAAGATGATCTATATTCTATATGATAATTTAAGTGAAACTTGAAAATTTTTATTTAATGCTTGTAGAACAATTTTATTTTTCCTTTTAATAGAATATTTATTTTAATGGAAGAATTAAAATCTATTTTATTATTTTTTTATTATACAATATTGTAAGATTAGCTTGCTACTTAGCAGCTTAATGATTCAAACCACAAAACTTTGTGACCAAACTTTTCTCACTCTATGAAAGTCTTCTCTATCTTAGTATACTACAGTTATTTAAAATATTATTAAAGATATTATTAAAGATATTACTAAAGTTATTTAAGTTATAAATGTATAGAAAATAATTTATATCTTATTCTTGAATTTACTTCTTTTGTTATAGGAATCTATGGAAAAAAAAGCACAATTAGATGTACAATTCTCATGAAAAGACCACACAGTAATCCTTTTGTGAAATAGTTACACACTCCTACATAAGAGTGTGTATATACATTTTTATATATGTATTCTTGTGTATGTATGATATAAGCATATTACATATGCAATAACAAAGATAATTGTACTTAATTGTGCTAATGTTAGCAAAGATGAATGAAGTGTGCAGCAATAGTAAAAACAGTGTCTTGAATTCAGAATTACAAGACGTAATCATAAATTTGACATCACCGAGTGAAGACAAGTTCCTTCCATATAAATTTAAATTGCCCAGAGCATCGACTAAACATTATCCAAGAAAAAATAGATATCTATTTCAATACAAAATGGCTAAATCATTGATTGTTGATACAGATACTTGGAATTCGCCAAATGCGAGTTCAGACTGTTATTGTATATCATACAAGTCACTTCGAATGTTATCTAGGTCAGGTAAAATAATGAATGCGCTAAGTTCCGCACATAGTTCTTTTCGTCAAGACACTGTAGGAATAAGAAAATCATTGAACTTTGACTCGAGTCCAAGTCCAAAGGAGAACAGTAGTTATGACGAGAATTCTACCAGTTCTATCAATACTGATACATCGTCATCCGTATTAAATTTAAGTTCAATTGATTCAACTGACAGTAATGTCCCGATGACATCTGGAGAATCTATCGATGAAAATCAGAATCAAACGCCTCAACAAAATCGAAAATCGAGCTATAGAATTGATATAAAAGATAATATGCACATACGATCAAGAACAATTTATTTAATGTCATTGGTCGAGAGACAAAAAGAAGCTACCCACAAAAATGCCTCTCATGGATCTTCACATCCCTTTTGCTCATTCAACCCATTTACTGGATCAAAAGGAGCCAGTCGTGTTATAACTGCGAGTACACCCAGGAATCTATCTCAGGAATTTAACCAAGAACTAGACAATAGATCACATACACCTGAAAATATAATAAATGTAATTCCAGAAAGTATAAGTTCTATTAAGAAGAGCCATAAGAAGGTATATACAATTATATTTTATTATTGATTTATCTTTGCTGTCTTATTTTTGAATTGATTCTTATAAATCTTTATATACTATATAATTCTACGCACATTTGACTATCATCTTTATTAAAATAAATTTTATATGTATACATATATGTATATAAACAATTCATAATATAAACAAGAACATAGAAATATAGATAAAAACAAATATTTTTCTTTTTTTCAAAATTAATTACAAATTTTAGAAGAAATAATATATATTTATTTTTTTATAATTAATATACTAACATTTCTATTTTAACAGGAAAAATTATATTCTCATGAAGAACAATCGCCTATTCAGCAGATGGATGTTTCTATACAAAATGATTTACATTCAAGAACAACTATGGAATCTCCAGGAATAGATATGATTGCTACAAGTAGTTGCTATATTACTTCTGAAAATGAATCTCGTAAGAAAAACAGAAGTATTAAGAGAACACTTATTTACAATGACGAACATCGTAATACTGAATCAGATTCTGATCACAATATACAGCAGAAAACCACATCGACAATAAATGATTCGTTGGAAAGTGGATTGGATCAAATAGAAAATGATAAAATGCAAGATATTGATTCCAGCGATGAGAATTGTGAAGAAGATATGCAAGTTAAGGTATGTCTTGTAGATCACAATAATGAAGAAAAAGATTGTTCTAACGAGAACATTTGCAATGAAGAAGTAAGTCAATTATTGTTGCAAAACGAATCGTCAAGTATTTGTAATGTTAATGTGACCAGTGAGAATAGAACAGCGTCTCCAGAATCTAGTTCAAATATTTCTCAAAATGTTGCTAATGTAGTTACACCCGAAAATAACGTAAATATGTTAAAGCACGTATTGACCGAATCGATTAAGAAATCACACAAGAAAATGAAACATGGAAATAGAAAGATGTTGTTTAAAACCCCCATCAAAGATTCTCATCAAAAAATAGAATTAACAAAATCTGAAATATCACTTGAAGGTGTTTGCAATATTGATCAAGATATTGAAAGTCAGACATCTGATGCGATTCATGTCTCAAGCCCACAGAATTCCGAGCTTAATCGACCAAACACACCTGAAAATGTAAATTCAAGTAGACTCTTATTGCTTGGCTTTCATTCAGTTAAAAAGTCACATAAGAAAGATAAACGTAGCAAAAGAACTTCCAATTTTGTTGAAAGCCACGAATATTATAAAGAAGGTAATCCATTACATAAATATGAAGAGGAAATTTGCAGAACCTTACGTAAGAATAAATCTCCTGACATATCTCCTACAGAGAAGTCAATAAGCACATTTTTGCAAAGTAGTACACCCAAAGTTTCAAGTACTTTCGTGTCTTTAGGATGTAAAGATATAAACAATGAATTTAAGATTTTTACTCCCATTAAAAAACGACGAATCCCGGTTGACATTACAAATTATGTTTCTGCGGCTGATATGTCACAAGAAGAAGATGAATCTGCACAAGCAACATCAAAGGAAATTGATTGTTCCAGATGCGTAACGCCAGTAGCACGTTGTTCCAAATTGAGAAAACATGATCTTATATTGGAACGCGATAATACTAAAAAATCTGAGACTAATATAAACGTTTTGAAAGTGACTGATACAAAAGACAAGACTGGTAGATCAACTCCAATAAATATGTCGACGACGGAATTACTTTGTAATATAGACTCAATTAAAAAATCTCATAAGAAAGACAAGCATAACCGTAGCAAGAAACTGATTTTAAAGAAAAAACGAGCATATGTCGAAAAAAGTGAGCATGTCAATTTTGGAAATAATGATAAGATGTTGGAAGAACCCATCAGTTGGTCTTTGAAGCATCATTTCGACAAAAATTGTGCCGAAAAAGAGATGTGTATTATTATGTGTGAAAAGGAGAAGAACAAAAGTTATAAAGAGATTGTTTATGATGATCCCGACGATCCTCAACCGTCTACAAGTCGAGGAGCAGATAATATGGAAAATATAAAAAATACCACAAAATCCAAGTTTCTGGATACAACGCCTCCAAATAGTTTAAGAGCAATGAATTTAATGAAATTGGTGCAAACGACTTCCATTAAAAAGTCTCATAAAAAGGAACGTGACATTAACGCACAAACCAAGTACATTTTGATGAGCCAAGAACATGAGTTATCTGATGATGGATCGATATTTGATGAAGAAGAAAGATTGAATTTTATTCAAAACAATGACAATATCGCCCAAGATGACATATAATAATGACATATATAATGACATATAATAGATAAATTAAAATAAGGTTTATTAGATGATGTGCTATAAGAAAACAATATGCCTTAGTAACAGATATAATATGCAACAAGAATTTTTTTCTAACGGAAGAAATTTTCAAATCAATATTTTTGATAAATTTTCCAATTATCAGTATTGCCTTTCACGTAAATTCCGAGTTAGAAATTAAGATTTATATCTTATAGGATTATATCTTTGCTTTCTTTGCATAATTTAATTCATGAAACACTTGTTTTTAACGCAGAGATTACTGGAATCTTGTTGAGATAGAATGGATTTGTTTAAGTAAAAAACAAATACTAATATTAATAAATATTATAATTAAAATTGTGATCATGTTCTTTGTATATTCTGCTTATTTTAGAAGACTAATAACTAAACAAAAGACAATTATATAAATGATAGCTGATTATTTTAAAATTCTATTCAGCTAAAGCTAAATTAATTGAATGAACAAACAAATAAAATGTTCGTAAGATGTTAAATGAATTTGAAAAAACTATTGGTTTTTGTGCCTTCAACAAAGGATTAAAGTTATATCGCGGTATTTTTTAGTGTAGATATAATTGCAAACAGTGCGATTATCTGATAATTTTAAGATAGTAGTTTAAGAGACTATAATATCTTTCAAAAAAAGGTATGTTCAAACTTATTGCGTAAATATTTCACGACTGATACTAACAGTATTCGAAACACGTACATGGAATACTATTTTCTATAATTCTTGTGAAAATTATCAATATTAAATAATCAATTTAATGTTTTTCCAAGTTAAATTCTTGATTATATTGTTTTTAGCATATTTTTACGTATATAGATCTGTTGCGGCACGATTATAATATTAATTCTTGTATATTTTATACCGCAATTTTGTTACGTTTTCGTATATAATTTATATCAAATAAGAGCTGTATATCTCAATATACTCTGTCAGTATTGAAAATCTACAGCATGTGAATTATGAATTAGCTTTTCAGCACATGGCAGAGTAAATCAGAAAACGGTCAGAATATATATAAATAATTTAGGAAAAATTGCAATAAGAAAAAATAATATTGTCGATATCTACGTTTACTGGATTTTATATCATTGATTTGACATTGATCGATATCGATTGAAATAGTTGAAGTAAGTTTACTTTTCTATATTAGTTTACTTTAAGGACTCTTTAAGGGTGTCATTTCATTTGTGCATGCTTTTGTTTTAAGACAAATTTTTCAAGCCTGTCCTGCACATATTTGTTGTACGACAAACGCACAAATAAAATAGCACTCTAATTAAATCGCGTAATGAAAAATACAAATACACTGAGCACATATATTACTACGCCCCGATATATTTGCACGAAAAAGGCATTTGCATTTCAGTGTGTATTATTTAGGTATTAGAAATTAAGTTATTTTTTTTAATCTAAACGCGATTAGTGAATAAGTAAATCCATATGTAATTTACTTTTTTTTGTAATATTGTATTAAAAAATTAAAAGCATAGTTTCTATCTATGATATTGTGTATAGATTGATATGATCTTTCTTTCTAGAAAGTTGTTACAAAGAACTTTGTGATGTGTATCTTTTCATTTAAATGATATGTAATATGTATAAAGAATTGAATATCTCTGAAATAGCTAATTCGAAAAATCCATATTATTGCTTTTCCTATCTGATGTAAAATCTTAAAAATTAACGATATAGTTGTCCTTTTTTCTTTTTTATTATCTTTCCGAAAGGATCTAGATTGGATTCACCTGAGTATCTTCAACAATTTTACTAGCTTTTCAGCAAGAGATGCAAATTAATACAAGAGTTCTATTATTCTGTTCGATAATTAATAAGAAACAAGACATTCTTGTCAATTTGTGCCTCTACTGGAAAGCTCCCTTTATTGAGTATTGATCGGTCATTTTGAATCATCTGCCTTCTTGAATTACTGGAAAAAAGACTGGTACAATATTTTTTTAAGAATAAACATATGAGATTATTAGCGATGTTCGATATCAAAGATAAATTAATTATTGCTTCTGCATGGAGCAATATATCTAATAATTTGTCTAATAGTTTAGTTCAATTAAAGAAATACAAGCATAATTTAATTATATTTGATCTTTGCAATAAAGCTCGATCTATTCTAATTTCAACGTACAACTCAACTGATATACACCTGATGTGGATGTGCAACATGTGTTCGAACACATGCTGCACTCTATCATCTCTAGCTGTAAAAGCCATAAACTAAAGGCATTTTTCGTTCAATTGGTAAATCATATAATTTTTTCAACAATTAATGATTTTTTTATATTAATAATTTTCTTATAAAATTGTTTATATTTTATATGAAGTTTCTTAAAATGTAATTAAAAAAGACTTGACAATAATCATTGAGGTAATTTTATAATTATATGAAAAATTCTAAAAGAATTTTCGTCAAGATTTTATAATTGAAAAGATCCAATATAATTATATAAATATAAGACAAATTTTTTAATTACTCAACTAATACATTTGTAATGTAATTGATCAATCGATAAATTAAAAAACTTGCTTATAATTTAAATTATGGACAGTATTCATAATCGGTTTTCAGATTGCAAATATTTTAAGATGTCATAAGTCAATCACAAGTCGTATTAACATCTTAAGATATTATCTAATAATATATAATTTTTAAATAAAAATGAACTATAAATATTGAGAATCGATTTCTGTATCTTGAAACGAAGTGAAAATCACATATGTGAGCGAATTTACTAGAATACTGATAATTTCATTGGTCAACATCTAATAATTTGCTCACTTTTGTAATTTTCACCTTGTTTGAAAATACAGAATCAACTCCGAGATTTGAATATTTTTGAAACTCCATAATTAACCGACATTATTGGCTAAGTTTATCCAAATGCACTCGAGAGGGCGTGACGGTAAGACATGAAGTCTCCCATCTATCATCCTTTCATTAGATTTATTTCTTTCAGTTCTTTTCCGGTGCAAATTTCGTGCACGTTTTAATATTGCTTTGGCGGATTCACGTTTCGTGTCGTAAGACTTAAAGGTATGTTTAAACTTAAATTTTGTCTTTATAAAGAATAATATTCTACATTCCGGGTTATCTGAATATCGACAAATCAAATTAATTAATGTTTTCGTTCGATCGCACTTTACAATTCGTCACATCGATGGATACTTTCCATTTTCCATACGTCACGTTTACGCGAAAGCGCAAATATCCAAGACGTTATATGTAATCAATATCGCTATTCATTTTTGTCTGAGTTATGGTTAAATTTACTAAACAACATAGTGAAATTTTGAAAGTAATAAAAGAGACACTTAATAGAAAATGAAAATGGAGTTCGCGTGCGCCAAGGTGCATAGGTTATAATCCAGTACAAATATATCAATATTTAAGCCATAGATACATTACTTATCACGCCCCGTTCACGCGAATGATGTTTATGTATATTATGGTTCTTATATATAAGCCAAATGTATCTCACGTATATTTATAGAAGTTTCTTATTTCATGATGATTATATCACCATCTTTCGACTGAATGATTGTGAGGATATATTTTCTTTTACTGAGCTCAATTAACCCTTAGAATAATCACATTATACAAATTATCTTGGATTTATATTTTAATATATTATTTTGCAGAATGCGTTACGTGGCCGCTTATATGCTGGCAGTTTTGGGAGGCAAAGCCTCGCCAAGCCAGAATGACATTGAAAAAATTCTATCGTCAGTAGGAATTGAAACTGATGCTGAGAAACTAAAGAAGGTCATTAATGAATTAAATGGCAAATCAATGGACGAACTGATTGCCAAGGGTATGTCGATATATTCTTTGAAACATTTATGATTGTTTCTATCAGATTAACTTTAATCTTAATTTAACTATTTTTTTACTTCTTTCTATAATTGAAAAGAGATAAAGAACAAATTAAGATTGAAGTTAAATAAGCACTTAGAATTAAAAGTGCATGAGAAACAAAATTGTATGTAAAGTAAGTAAGCTCAGAGAGAATATATGGATTTTTTGTGATGGACTTAGGATATAGCAATAGCTTGAGTAAGTAATTTGTATAGAAGCGTAAGTTAAATATAGGATGTGTATTGGTTATTTATTTGTAAACCAAATTGCTTCTTGATGTTAGTTGAAATAAATAAATTTTTTTCTATCCTATTCATCAAGATTAATTTGCATTGATAAAAATGGATATTAGAAATATTTATTTGGTTCTTTTAAACTTTTTGTACGATTTATCTCCTTTTCTCTCCATTAGAGAAAAGAAAAAGGATAAATACAAGTTCAGCTAAAAAGAATAGATACTATTATACTATTATATTTCCATGAATCAAACCAAACAAACATACAAACTTGTAAAATGAATAATATGAGTTTCTGAAATTATTTGTCTCATAATTGCTTTATCCAACTTTTGATTTTCTAATTAATCTGTTACAAAATCAAAATATACTTGGAATAAATTTAGGGATTGAATCACTGAGAGTCAATTGTTTTTCATTCAGAACTATGTGTAATCCAAATCGAATTGTATTTTGCAATTCCAGGCAGAGAGAAACTATCGTCCATGCCAGTTGGTGGAGCAGTTCCTGCTGGTGCTCCTGCAGCCCCTGCTGGTGGCGCAGCAGCTCCAGCTGAAGAGAAGAAAGGTAGGTTTATGACTTTTAAAGCCTAATTCTAAAATCCATTCTTTTTAATTGAATTTCTTGCACATTTCATCTTTTCTCTTCAACATAAAAAAAAAGGGAAAAGAGAATTATGCAAAAAATTCAACTAAAAAGAATAAATAGACTTCTATTTAAGATGTTTATAATGATACTAAATGCTTGTGAAAATAACGAATAATATTTCTTTTAATAGAGGAAAAGAAGCCAGCTAAAGAAGAATCTGAATCAGAGGACGACGATATGGGCTTTGGCTTGTTTGACTAAAGACTTTTTTTATTTTATCACTGAAGAATGAAATACATTGCATTCTGCAGCAGCGGTATGAGTGATTTCCAATTTAACTTTCATAAGCGTTAAGGATCATTAGCTGATACTTCTGCTGGAGAATAAAGCGTACTTTTAACTGAACTCAGTACCAATCTCTTTACATCCCTACTTTTAGTCACGTTTGATTTTAAAAAGAATTTTATACAAGTTTTAAACTTATTTAAATTGAATTTTATTAATTTAAATTATTTAAATTAAAACATTTGTTATGTAAAATCCTGACGAAAATTCTTTTTAGAATTAACTGCATTTAACGTATCACAAGGAAGCGTCGCGAGCGAAGCGAAACCTCTGCGATAACCTTCAGGATGTGTGTTTTATAAGAGAAAAAGTATTTTAATTAGAGAGGGAACGTGGAGAATGGGAAGGAGAGGGGAAGAGAGAGAGAGAGAGACTCGTAATCGACTGCGTGGAAGTACGTTACGCACTCGATGACGACAGCGGCAGGTGGAATAAAAGGAGGGGATGATGCGCGAGATTCGCCACTGAGTCCAATCGTGTCAAATCGTCGCTTGTATTCTTCCGCTGGTGTCGGGGCGCTCGCGCCGTGCTCCACTCGACACTCTCCTCTCCGCTAACGTCATCGTGATCATCGGATCGCTGATCGTCGACCGGACACGAGAAAATTTTCCGGCGCTCATTGTCATTATTTAGCGATTTTGATCGTCGACCTTTCCGGATCTCTCTCGCGCGCGAGCGGTGAATCTTTCCACGGGAAATCTCCATACGCGGGAACTATTTCGAGTTAGAGGGGCGGCGTTGGCGGCCATGATGGGTGTCAGCGGCGAGTAGCGACGTTTACGCTCGCTCTCCGCTCAGTCGGTTTTTACGCGCTTCGACGAATTGATGTTGAGCGTCCTGCGACGGGACAGAGAGAGGCGCACACAACGACACCCGGGGGAACGAGTTCCGTAAGTAAAGAGAATTGGATTTTGAGACTGCGTGATCTCCATCCGTGTACGGAGGAGATCTAAATCTGCATCACGGCGGGAACGGTGACTGAGAACCTCGCCACGACGGATCCCTCAGACATCTCGGCGAAAATGACGCAGCTACTACCCATAAGGTTCCAGGAACACCTGCAGGTACGTTTGCTCCGTGTTCCCTCCCCCGTGAACCCCGCGCTGCGCGCCCCATCATCGACATTTACCACGTCGGCCTTTCTCTCGGAACACCGGACATTTTCTCTGCCCCCGCATCTCTCGTCTTCTCTCTCATTTATCTCTCCCCCTCCTCTTTGTCTTTCTCTCTTTCGCATGCGTCTATCCGTCGATGTATCGACGGATTTACTTGCCCCCGTCTCTTTGGAACGGAAGTGCAATATTTCGAAGTAACTGACGTTACTCTTTGACAGTTGCAACGTCTCCTTTTTCCCTCTTCCCTCCCTCCCCATCAGCCGAGCGCGATGAGACCTGATGACGTTACACACCCGACTCTACTCTCTGACTTTGCCGACTTGCCTCGCGCTCTCTTCACGTCGAATTTCGTGGCACAGGTTATCCGCATGGAATTGAATATCGCGATATCGCGGGCCAAGCGAACATTTTATAATCCCAAGAGGTCTCTCCTCTTTTTCTTTTCCCCACCGAGACGCTATCGTTTAGCGCATACGCCCCTCGTTTCCGCTTTTACTCGAAATTGTTGCACCTTATCGGCATACAATCCTCCCATTGTCTCGACGCGTCATCATTGAGTATCACGGAAAATGCTGTCGCTCCTTCTTATATGTTCTGTAGACGCTCGTTAGGATGATGGAAATCAAGCTGTTTACTTGCGACACACACATACATACACACACACACACACACACACACACACACACACACACACACACACCGCAATTCGAGCATGCTTTATTTTAGCAACATATGGTTGTTACAGTAATATTACATATTTATTATGTTCAACAGAATGTTTATTTTGCAACTGTTAAGTTTTTTTGCTGCGATAGGACTCTTTTAGATCTAAAAGTATAATCCAATCAGCACAAACTTCCAATAGTTACAAAAATTTTGGAATCAAATTAGTTTAAAAATTTATTTTGTTGATGTCTTATCTTATTTTTCCTAATTATACTGGCTATAATCAGTTATAATGTCTAAAATCAGTATTAAGCTCAATTGTTGGAGAGTATATGTGTACGTATTAGTCGTTTTTAGATTGTCAGACATATATTGTCAATAAAGTTGACTTAATAATAAACCTCTTTGTTCTCAGAAAATATAAAACCAGCCATATATTGAATTTTATTCTTGACTACAAACATGAGTTTGAAGAATGCAAGGTTATCTATGTTTTTTATTTTTGCAGCTTACAGCTGTAGGAATTAATGCTAGTAATGTCAGCTTTAACACTCTCACCATGGAGTCTGACAAATTTATTTGCGTTAGAGAGAAAGTTGGTGATACTGCCCAGGTAGTAATCATTGATATGAATGATTCAGCCAATCCTATCAGAAGACCAATATCCGCTGATTCTGCAATCATGAATCCTGCTAGTAAAGTCATTGCTCTCAAAGGTATGTATACATACACATACGAATGCTCGATTTCAGGAAAAGGTATTCCATTATAGAAAGTAAATATCGAAACTTTCTACTTTATTTTTAATCTGGAAAGCAATATTGGCTGCTTTTCGACAAGAGAAAACAAATAACATGTTGTTTGAAATCTCCATCTTATGATGAGATAAATATATATTTAGATGTTGAAAAGAGTAAAAGCGAGACTGAATACAAAAGTGCGAGCAACGCGAACAGACTTACAACGTAACACATGCTTTTCAGCAAATGATACAGTGTAACAGAAATGTTTCATCTTTATTTAACAGTGGCAAACAACAAGGATATAATGACATTGTGTTATACTGTGTCATCTATGTGTTTTGTTGGAGTGCATATTGTAATCTATTGCAAGCATTTTTCTAAAGCGAACCTCGATGCAAGATAATGATTGCAAGATAATAGAAATATTGAAAGAAAATATGAGAATGATTAAGAGAAATATTTTTTTTTTTAGCTATGAAGACGCTTCAGATCTTCAATATTGAGATGAAATCAAAGATGAAAGCTCACACAATGACGGAAGATGTGGTCTTTTGGAAATGGATATCGCTAAACACATTGGCATTGGTAACAGAGACTGCAGTGTACCACTGGTCCATGGAGGGTGATTCAACGCCAAATAAGATGTTCGAACGTCATTCGTCATTAAACGGCTGTCAGATTATAAATTATCGAACAGATCCAAAGCAGACGTGGCTATTGTTGATTGGTATTTCAGCACAGCATAACCGAGTGGTCGGCGCCATGCAGCTTTACTCTGTGGAACGTAAATGTTCACAACCGATCGAAGGACATGCCGCCTCCTTTGCTCAGTTTAAGATGGAAGGAAACGGAGAGCCAAGCAATCTATTCTGTTTTGCTGTCAGAACGGTCCAGGGCGCGAAGCTTCACATCATCGAAGTGGGCCAACCGCCCTCTGGTAACCACCCATTTCCCAAGAAAGCTGTAGATGTATTTTTCCCGCCTGAGGCAGGAAACGATTTTCCCGTCGCGATGCAAGTTAGCTCCAAATATGACGTCATATATTTAATCACGAAATACGGTTATATACATATGTACGATATTGAGTCCGCGACCTGTATATTTATGAATCGTATCTCTGGGGAGACAATCTTTGTTACCGCACCGCACGAAGCATCTGGCGGTATAATAGGAGTAAATCGGAAGGGTCAAGTCTTGTCCGTCTCCGTGGACGAGGAGAACATAATTCCGTACATCAACGGAGTGCTACAGAACTCGGAATTGGCATTGAGAATGGCCGTAAGAAACAATCTGTCAGGCGCAGAGGACTTATTCGTAAGGAAATTTAATATGCTCTTCCAAAATGGCCAGTACGCGGAGGCAGCGAAAGTCGCAGCAAATGCTCCTAAAGGAATACTCAGAACGCCGGCGACTATCCAGCGATTTCAACAGGTTCCTGCTACTCAGGGCCAAACGTCTCCTCTCTTACAGTATTTCGGTATTCTTCTGGATCAGGGACAACTGAATAAATATGAGTCGTTGGAGTTGTGCCGACCGGTATTAGTTCAAGGACGTAAACAACTACTGGAGAAATGGCTGAAGGAAGACAAGCTGGAATGTAGCGAAGAGTTGGGGGATCTAGTGAAACAAGCGGATCCCACATTGGCGCTTAGCGTTTATTTGAGAGCCAACGTTCCTAACAAGGTAATTCAATGCTTCGCGGAGACCGGCCAATTTCAGAAGATCGTATTGTATGCCAAAAAAGTCTCGTATACGCCCGACTATATATTCCTCTTGCGGAATGTCATGAGAATTAATCCCGATCAAGGTGTGGCGTTTGCACAGATGTTGGTTCAGGACGAGGAACCATTGGCCGACATCAATCAGATTGTCGATATATTTATGGAGCAGAATATGGTGCAGCAATGTACAGCGTTTCTGCTGGATGCGCTCAAAAACAATCGGCCGAGCGAGGGTGCCTTACAAACTCGCCTCTTAGAAATGAATTTAATGTCCGCCCCGCAAGTGGCTGACGCTATATTGGGCAATCAAATGTTTACCCATTACGACAGAGCTCACGTCGCGCAATTGTGCGAGAAGGCTGGCTTGTTGCAACGCGCTCTCGAACACTACACAGATTTGTATGATATTAAAAGAGCGGTAGTACATACACATCTGCTCTCGCCTGACTGGCTCGTAGGTTTCTTCGGTACTCTGTCCGTTGAAGATTCTCTCGAGTGCTTGAAGGCCATGTTAACGGCCAATATACGGCAAAACTTACAGATTTGCATACAGATTGCGACCAAATATCATGAGCAGTTGACGACTAAAGCGTTGATAGATCTGTTCGAGAGTTTTAAGTCTTACGAAGGTCTATTCTACTTCTTGGGGTCTATCGTGAATTTTAGTCAGGATCAAGAGGTGCATTTCAAATATATTCAGGCGGCGTGCAAGACTGGCCAAATAAAGGAAGTGGAGCGTATATGTCGAGAGAGCAATTGTTATAACCCGGAACGCGTGAAGAATTTCTTAAAAGAAGCAAAGCTGTCTGATCAATTGCCTTTAATAATCGTGTGCGACCGATTTGACTTTGTTCACGATCTTGTTCTCTATCTTTATCGCAACAACTTACAGAAATATATCGAGATATATGTTCAAAAGGTAAATCCATCGCGACTACCGGTAGTCGTGGGTGGTTTACTGGACGTCGACTGCTCGGAAGATATCATCAAGAATCTGATACTGGTAGTGCGCGGACAATTCTCCACCGATGAACTAGTTGAGGAGGTAGAAAAGAGAAATCGATTGAAATTGTTACTGCCGTGGCTGGAATCCCGCGTTCACGAGGGCTGTGTGGAACCAGCTACGCACAATGCGCTGGCCAAAATATACATCGACAGCAACAACAATCCCGAAAGATTTCTTAAGGAGAATCAATTCTATGACAGCAGAGTTGTTGGCAAATATTGTGAGAAGCGCGATCCTCACTTGGCTTGTATTGCATACGAACGTGGCCAATGCGACCGTGAGTTGATAAGCGTGTGCAACGAGAACAGCTTATTCAAGAGTGAGGCTAGATATCTGGTGAGACGTAGAGATCCTGATCTTTGGGCGGAAGTACTGTTGGAGAGCAATCCGTATAAGCGACCGTTGATCGATCAGGTTGTTCAGACGGCGTTATCTGAGACACAAGATCCCGAAGATATATCGGTTACTGTCAAGGCTTTCATGACGGCCGACTTGCCTAACGAACTGATCGAACTTCTCGAGAAGATAGTACTGGACAGCAGCGTGTTCAGCGATCATCGTAACTTACAGAATCTCTTGATATTAACAGCCATCAAAGCTGATCGTACGCGCGTCATGGAATACATTAACCGCTTAGACAATTATGACGCTCCGGATATCGCCAACATTGCTATTAACAACGAACTTTACGAGGAAGCTTTTGCAATCTTCAAAAAGTTTGACGTCAATACGTCGGCTATCCAGGTTCTAATTGAACAAGTTGGTAACTTGGACAGGGCTTATGAATTTGCAGAAAGGTATATTCTAAACCAAAAGTTGAAAACACTTTTTAAAAATTGACATTTTTGGGATTACTTATTTAAATCTCTATGACAATGTATTTTTTTTAACAATGATTCTTCAAGGTAACGATCATATAACTTTCCCTAAAGTGGAAACATAAAAGTGAAAATTTTTGTTATTGAAACTAATGAAATTTTTCTCAAAAATGTCTTCATTTTAAAAAATGTTTCCAAATTTTCTGCCTGGAGTGTGCATCGCGTATTTTTTTTTTATGCAATTTATTTAAATAAATTGTTCCATGTGTAGATGCAATGAGCCGCCGGTGTGGTCACAGCTCGCCAGAGCCCAATTGCAGCAGGGTCTGGTTAAAGAATCGATCGATAGTTTTATTAAAGCGGACGATCCATCCGCATACATGGACGTAGTGGAAACGGCGCATCGGACTTCGCATTGGGAAGATTTAGTCCGTTATCTTCAAATGGCTCGCAAGAAAGCACGCGAATCCTTTATTGAGAGTGAATTAATATACGCGTATGCGCGGACCAACAGACTCGCAGATCTTGAAGAATTTATATCTGGCCCTAATCACGCCGACATACAAAAGGTAAAGAGCCATTCCCAAAGTAAAACACAAAAGCTAAAATAATATAAGGACATCATTAAGATTTTATATGTCACTTCTAAGTTCATTTATAAACGACAAATGAATTTATGATAATGTCTTATGATATCATTATAATTCTGTGCTTTACCTTGTTCGCGTTTGTAAGTGCAATTCCATTTCTTACAAATATTCTTTTTGCAGATCGGCGACAGATGTTTCGATGATAAGATGTATGACGCCGCGAAGCTCCTGTATAACAATGTATCGAACTTTGCGCGTTTAGCTATAACATTGGTCCATCTGAAAGAATTTCAAGGTGCTGTCGATAGCGCACGCAAAGCCAATTCGACGCGCACCTGGAAGGAAGTTTGTTTTGCCTGTGTGGATAGCGGCGAATTTCGTTTGGCACAAATGTGCGGTCTGCACATAGTCGTACATGCGGATGAGCTTGAGGATTTGATCAATTATTACCAAGATCGCGGACACTTCGAAGAACTCATTAATCTTTTGGAAGCTGCTCTAGGACTTGAACGGGCTCACATGGGAATGTTTACCGAACTGGCTATTCTTTATAGTAAATACAAGCCTCAACGAATGAGGGAACATTTGGAACTCTTCTGGTCGCGTGTCAATATACCGAAAGTGGGTTTTCATCTCAGATCAATATGAAAATAGCAGTTTTATTAATTATTTATGTGCATTTCTATCAATATAGATTAACTTTAATCTTGATTTAATTTATTCTTTATCTTTTTTAAATTCTTAGAACTAATAAAAGTAAAAAATTAAATCGAAAAATTAATCTATTGTTAGAAATGAACTGAAAATGATTGGATTATAGGTGCTACGCGCAGCAGAACAAGCGCATTTGTGGGCCGAGTTAGTGTTTCTGTATGACAAGTACGAAGAATATGATAATGCGGTCCTAGCGATGATGCAACATCCTACTGAGGCTTGGCGAGAGGGTCATTTCAAAGATGTAATCACCAAAGTCGCAAATGTTGAGCTCTATTATAAGGCTATACACTTTTATGTGGAATATAAACCCCTTCTTCTGAATGATATATTGCTCGTGCTTGCTCCGCGCATGGATCACACTAGATCAGTGGCATATTTCACGCGAACCGGCCATCTGCAATTGGTGAAGCCGTACTTGAGATCGGTTCAGGCCCTCAATAACAAAGCTATCAATGAAGCCTTAAATGGCTTGTTAATCGATGAAGAGGATTACCAAGGTCTCCGAACATCGATTGATGCGTTCGATAATTTTGATAACATCGCATTGGCGATGCAACTCGAGAAACACGAATTGATCGAGTTTAGGAGAATCGCCGCGTACCTGTACAAGGGAAATAATAGATGGAAGCAATCCGTGGAGCTTTGCAAGAAGGATCGATTATTTAGGTAATGTTTAACAATGGCTGCACATTACTTTAACATTAGAATGGCGTTAATAATGCCATTTTGGCTGCGTTAATCATTACAATTTTTTTCTTTTTTGTATTAGATATATCGTACGGAATATTGAAAATATGAATATAATATAAATAATTCTATAATATAAAAATGTAAATATAATATAAATAATTCTAACGATACAAGTAACAGATGTCAAAATAACTTTACTATCCAAAGACAAGGATAGGAAATTACCAAATTGGTACTTACAGTAATTCTAGCGGAATATCATTAGTGTTTCTAATATTAAATCAAAGATACATTTATATACGTATATTGGAATTTTATTAATTGCTAATTTAATAATAGAGACGCCATGGAATACGCGGCAGAATCCCGGAATGCAGAGGTCGCCGAAGAATTACTCGAGTGGTTCTTAGAAAGAGGTTCCAAGGATTGTTTTGCAGCATGCTTATTTCATTGTTACGATTTACTTCATCCGGACGTCATCTTGGAACTCGCATGGAGACACCGCATTTTACATTTTGCAATGCCATATCTTATACAAGTCGCGCGGGAATATATCACTAAGGTATATATAAGATATTTGTAAAAGAAGTATCTAATTCTTCGTACCACTAGCAGTATTCACAATGATAAATATGTTTCAGGTCGATAAATTAGAAGAGGCTGAAAGCCGACGCATCGAAGAAACTGATCATCAGGAACACAAGCCTATGATCATGCGTGAGTGATCCTTTTAATATATTTTCAGTATATATGTTTCATTAATGTGGTGAACTATTTTCCACATTAATGATAATATTTCTTCCTATTATAGCGGAACCTCAGCTAATGCTGACCGCAGGGCCAGGAATGATGGCACCTGGCTACGCGCCTCAAAACGTATACGGTACACCTGCACAAGTGTACGCGTCCACCGCAGCCTACCAAGGTTATGGTATGTGAAATACATTTAAGGAGACAGATCAACAAAGTCTACTTTTCTATAAAGTTTAGGTAGAATGAGATTGTTTTGTTAGCTTAATATCGTCAAAGCGAATACGAATGAATATCATTAGAAAAAAAATTGCCACGTTTAGATCATGATAATAGTGTATCGAATAGCAAAATGCATTGAGAAAAGGCATTAATACGCTATCACACGCTACCTAAATGTGAATGTGTAATTTATAGGGAAGACGTCGAGCAAATTATATTTCATGGTTTAAATAGCTGTTCAACGTGGATTTTGCATAAAAAAAATTTAAAAACTATTATTCGGAAATTATTGTAACGAAAAAAGTTTTTTTTTTTAATTTACGTATTTACCGTAGATTTTTCCGTTGTAATCGTTTGTCGGCAACTTAAATTAGAAAAAGGAAATACTAAC
>NW_012130080.1:1079835-1086101 GCF_000143395.1 Atta cephalotes | reverse complement strand
TATAAAGAAAGTAAACGTAACGTAGTAGTAGTGTAGAAAGTAATAATACTTCTCTTCGTTACGTACGTGTGTGTGTGTGTGTGTGTGTGTGTGTGTGTGTGTGTGTGTGTGTGTGTGTGTGTTGTGTGCGCGCGCGTCTACGTGCCTTTCTTTTGGCTACTAACAGGAAGCAAGCTTTTTTGGATAATATCATAATTCGGAAGCAAAATCAACTGTAGATCAACTATTACATCGTAATTTCTGTACAGATTACTCAGCGCTTGCTTTTCGAAATTTCTTTCAATTTCTCATCATTTATGTATCATGCTTTTTTGAAAGTCATCCCGTCTTTCTTTATCTTTGAATAAAATTGGCATTGTACTAGATGTACATTCTCAAAACCTTCTAGCGTGTGATGAATCACAATGGAAAGTAAGGAACCCTCGCAAAATTGCAATGTAATAAGAGTATCTTTTAGATCGATGTAGATCGCGTATCGTTATATCAGTATTGTAACGACGAGATCAAGATGGAGAAAAACTTGTAGACACCTCAGAATATGTTTGGCGTACCTATAATAACATATACATCATTCTAGATCTACCTATATGTACATTTGCTTGAACATAACGAAGACACATGTTCGCCACAAGTTAGCTTGATTTGCATAAACACGAATCATAAAATAAATTATAGGTATTGAAATTGAACGACAAGATTATCTTATTGTCTCATTAACGTCCTACAATGCATAGAGTAGTCTGCCCGAGTTTTTTTGTCCAATCTGCATTAATTGTGTTTTTAGTCTTTCATTGTTCATTGCATAAAAAGATTAATTACAGACAGATATTAAATTATCTTCAATTCTTTGAATTAATTGTTCGAGTTCAAGGAATTAAACATAATTTGATAACAAAGTCCAGCACGCGATCATCCACTGTCACACATTGTTTCATATATATCGTAGTTTGGTAATATTTTCTACTCGTTTCATACATAGACGTAATAGGCATTACCTCTATGGTTTCATCTAATGTGTGTGCATAATATCTTATTCGAAGTTATTGATCGTTATAATCATTATATAACTTGTTATAAACTATGCCTAAATTATGCAGTTTTAAGATAAATTAGATCACGATATTTCTAGAAAATAACAAAGTTTTGTTGACACCTGTGTTTCTCTTTTTCTTTTAAAATCTTTACGTCGTATATATAAAATGTTACGTCGATACATCAAGATCAATATGTATAAAGTGCGATAAACAAAAAATGAAAAAAAATTAAATTTTGTAGTACGTCTTACCGTTAACATTCCTAAGAGAGTGTAAATTATTAACCTGCGTAAATTTGTATCATTTAGTAATATATCTTGTTTCTTTTTCTCATATCTCAATATCTTTCTCATATCTCGGATTATAATATGTAGTCTTTTTATTTTAAAATGCGCGGAGAGCGAAAGTTTATACCGGCGAAAAGGTCACGTTAATACTAAGTTCCCAAATAAAAGAAATTTGTATTATGTAATAATAAAAGAACGAACGCGCTCATCGTTGTCCTCGTCTTCTCTATCGCGCGACATTTTGGTTTTTTTTTGTACTCCACAGTTGATCTTGCAGTGATCTAGCTGTATATATTACATATTAAAACTGTTATGTCGAAGGAAGAGAAGGTCAGTAACATGCCCTGATACTATGTTTTACTTTAATCTAAACTTTAGCCAAATAAAATTGTAGAGATTGATTAAACAAATATAGTTGTTGTATTAATTGAAAATAATTATCATTGTATCAGTGTCATGTTTGACCATTGCGGTTTTAATGGAAAAAACATGGATGAACACTTCCAAAAGAAAAAATACATTATTGTTCAATAGTTATGCACACCTTTCCATATAAACACACGAGACACAAAGAGATTTACACGCGTATACATTATATATAAATATAACGCTATATTATATATACGACTATATATATAAATACTGTACCATGTAAGTAGTAAATATACATTACCAATCCTGTAATTGTAATATCCTACGATAATAATAATCTGCAAAGAAATGCTGAAAGATATGAAGAAATAAAATAATTCTAACATCTAGATGAAATTAGAGTAATTTCCACAAAAGGATCAACTATATATAATATAATCACGTACAATATTATCTGTATACTGATTTATTTTGTCACATTTTTTAATTTTCCGTCACAACGTAACTTTTTTATCAAGATTTAACACTAATTTGTGTATCTTTATAGAAGGTACCTCAAATTAGAGGATAGAAGGTACATCAAATTATCAATATATTTATCACAGCATTACAATTGAACTATTCTTAAATTTCTTAACTGCTCGTTCTGCAGGTCTTGTAGAAAGCTCTCTTCCAAATACTTTTAGTGTTACTCCATCATCCAAGTGAACATTAATCTTAACTACATCTTTTGGTATGGCTGTAAACAATTTAATAAAAATTAGCAATATATATATATATATATATTGCCAATATATTTTGTCAAATACCAATATATTATATATATATATATATATATATACACACATGTATTTGGCAACAGATGGGAGAAAATTTAAGAGCAGGCTTCTGAATGATAAAATAAGAAATCAGAAATCGAGAGTAATAAAAGGCTTCGTTTTTTAATTATAAGTGTAAAGCATTTTTTATGTATATTTAGACATTTATAATTAACAAAATCACAACCGAAATTTTATTATTCTTGATTTTGTAATTCTGTTTGACATTGAATGTGACTGTTTGAACATAATGAATGTTTATTCATGAAAAAATGTCTTGTGAATATTTAAAAATTTATAATTACAAACGAAGCTTTAAGCGTAATTTTATTATTTTTGATTTTCTTATTTTATCCAGAATCGCTCTTAAATTTCCAAGGAATTTATTGTACTCATGTATATACATGTAATGATAAAAGCAGCAAATGCATATAATACTTTGTAACAGATACGGCATGTTTATGCAGGGAAAAAATCGACAAACATACGTTTATTGCTTACTTCGAATAATATTGTCCATTCCACAGACCCTAAAAGTATTCTTTGTGTCTTGTATGACAATTCCTGTAACTCCTACCAGACTGGGGCATTTGGATCTATCAATTGAAATTTTAGCACCATGAAAATCAGCTTTTATCAATTGCAGGTTTACGTTCTCCCAATTTCGAGGATTTTCCGATATATCGGCAAACGATTCGACACAGAGCATCTCTCTCATATACTGTAGCCATAATTGATTTAAAGGCAAAACGTCGGAATACTTCATCTGATTTCTATTACCGATCCTACCTAAACCAAAGCGCAGCCTCTTCCTGGCAGAGAAGCATTTGCCTTTTTCTATTTTCTTCTTGTGCTTTGGTTTAATTTTGTTAAATATAAAGGTCTAAAAATTTCAGAAAAACAAGATCTTAATCAGTAATTATATTTCCATGATTCTCATTTATGTTATTATATATTATACAGGATTTGTAAACTGGTGGTACAATAGGAAAAGAAATGATACTATATAAAAAAATAAGTTGAAAACAAAGAATAAATTTTTTTCATATGAAGCTTGTTTTTGAGAAAATTTATTTTAAATATTCATTGGATATGGATTAATTGATAAACTAAAGCATTGAGACATGTTAGAAAGCATTAATAGAAATTTACTTCAAAGAGTAGAACTGTATATTCAACAGAATATGCAACATTTTCAATAATTTACAAAGTGATAAAATTTATTGTGAATGTTCTACTTATTATGTATTCTCAATTATCCAATGTAATCAACTTAAATATAAGAGATTATAGTCCACAGCTAAGATTTAATATCAAGATATAGTTGAATAAGAATCAATTTTAAGTATTATATTATATATTCACCTATATATCAAATCTATTTTTTCGAAAACAAATCTTATGTGAAAGAATTATATTCTATATTTTTTATTTATTTTGCTATGTATAGAATCATCCTCTTTTCAATTGTATCATCAATTGATAAAAACATTTTAGTTTATTATATTACAACGTATATTATGTACCTTTCGCAACTCATCTGAAATAGATTTTCGGTCGGACGGTGGCAACAAATTTTGCAAAAAGTCAATGACATACTGCTGAGTGTTTTCACAGATCTTGATATGACTGGTCTTACTTTTGGGAAGTGGCGTGCACAATTCTGGAAAAGAATCACGCGTTATTAATATAAGAACATAAGAAAAATTTACAAATTTATATTATTAAAGTTTACTCGTATAATCCGACATGATTCTGCAGCGTTGTCTTCTAAATTGATCTTTCGAATTGTTAGACCGCAATTAAAATTTTCAATTTCGCAACGTTGAAATATTATTATAATGCTTCTTCATAATTTTCTGTAGAAAAATGTTCTTAAAGTATAATATATTAAAAATTAATATATTGATTGATATTAACAAATTATAATGCTAAAAATTGATATTAATAAATTACAATACTAAGAATTGATATTAACAAATTATAATGCTGAGAATACCAAACTTTTACAGCACCACAATTCTACTATAAGTTGACAACAAAATGGAAATGGACAAGAAGCACTATTGCGTCATATTGCTATTACAACCGACCAATCATGCTCATAATCATACTCCTTCATTTTTAATTAACCAATAAAAATGTGACATTAGCCAGAAAATGATTTAAGTGCCATCTACAGTTCGTTGTGTTTGCTAATAGGAAAGAAGTGTAATCGAACCGGAAGTTACATGTTGAGATTTATCGACTATTGACTACCCGGCTTCCGGTCCATAGACGTTCTCTTTTTCTTCGTTTCGTGTATCGTTGAGCGTGTGCTTGCCGATAATCGTCATTTAAAAGACTAAAATATAAATTTAGAGAGAAAGATTGAAGACGTCTACATACAGAGATAATGGCAGCGACGATGAGATATCTTTTGAGGTTCAATGTGGGACTGACAAACCATACTCTTCTGAAGAATAGCTTCCTCAATTGTACGTAATTCGACTTAACCTTACATTAATCTTTTTCGCGATTTAGTATGATCGTTTCATGTTGTTACGTACATGTTACTGCTTTATTATTATTATGTTATATGCTTTTATAACTTTCAGTTGAAAATATATTCAAACGCGTATTATATAGAATAATATTTAACAAGACGAGCGTAATTAAAATATTTTTATAAATAATTTTTTACATATTTAATACAATAGTTTGATATTATATTTACATAGCTATTAATGTTACATTCACTTTACAGCTTGCAGATTCTTATATTCGGACAAGAGCCTGGGTCTGCAAGGCTACGAAAATGCACGATTGAACTTTCGCAATCAATTTTTAAATGTGGAAAATACATTCCGCAGCAAAATGGAAGAAGTATGCAATACAGACTCGAGCATGATCTTCACAGAAGATCTAAAGTCTATGTTGCATTTAGCTCAGAAAACTTCTGAAGACATTGAGTTACTTATCAAAATGTTGACAAAATTTAATAATCAAACCAAGGAGATGAGATTTGGTACTTTTATCTTTGGCCCTGTAGTGATGCGTACCCTGTATTACTTGGACGAACCAGATCTCGCGTTCACTGCTTTCAAGGATCCTAAGTTTGAGAATTTCTTCGATCAATTAATCAGTTACCAGATTCTTTTATCTTTGTTATATAAGCATGAAAAGTACACAGAAATGAGAGAGATATATGATATAATTAAGAACAAAGACATGACAGGTGGATATCCTAGGAATTCTTTGATATTGGTTATGGCTGCATGTTATAAAGAGGTAATATTTATACAAGAGTGATTAAATTTTCATGAGTTCGTTCTTTATATAATTAATCTTAACACTTCTAGAATACACCAGAGACATTGCAGTATGGCTTGAACGTCTGGAAAGAATTAAATGACAAAGGATATATAATCATGCGTAGAGCCACTACGTTTTTAGCAGCTTTAGCCATTAAGCAGAATTCACCTCATATAGCTATAGAAATCTTAAGTTCTTTAAGAGAGGTCCGATATATTCATATAAGATGTCTGAAAGTTTTAGCCTACACAAATTTGAAGAAGTTTACTGAGATAGTGCCTATATTTAGAGCATCATTAGAACATGACAGACCTAATGCACAAAAAGAAATTTATTTCAAAGATGTGGTATGTATCCTGTTTATACAGTCCTTGTACAGTAATTATTAGCAATTATATATTAGTATAGTGTGTATATGTATATATATATATATATATATATATATATATATATATATATAT
>NW_012130080.1:1059044-1079320 GCF_000143395.1 Atta cephalotes | reverse complement strand
TATATATATATATATATATATATATATATATATATATATATATATTTAGTATGTTATGTTAGTTATGTTTATGTGACATACACATATTTTATTTTTATTATATCTACAGATTGAAAAATTGGAAGAGACTATGGCACAGGAGAATATCCCTGAAGACTTTGAACTTTACAAGTTGATTACTTTATTGAAAAAGGATGAGCACATCTTACCTAGTGTAAGTTGATACTCTAATAATCCATTTCTATATTACTCCTAATTATTAATTATCAATTTGTCATACCAGTTATATGCTGGAAATATATTTTATATATTTTATTTTTTATACTATTATTTTTGTAAACAATTTTTATGTGCATGTAAAATTAGCTTAACAAATTAAGTCTATCTAGAATCAAATCTATTAGAATAAAAGATTAAATAAAATCATATTTTTACAGATTTTGGAAGATCATATCTGCGCGGAAATAATAATTGATAGATCAAGATTTGACAGAAAGAGATTTGACACACGATCTAATTTGTCGCAATTTAATTCTTCACAGCAATCACGACTGTTTGTGCGTAATAATAGTAGACCAGCATTGCAGGATCTTTTGTAAGTATGTTTATGGAAACATTTCCATACAGAAGTTGTAGAATATGTCTCGTATAACCCTGATTAATCTGGGACGGATTTAAAATTAAACCAATGATAATAAATAAATAAATATGATTTGTTTCAATCAATAATGGACGAAATTATATTTGTTTTTGTTAAATAATAATTAACACCTTTAATCAACGCACCTTTCTATAAATTGATAACCTTTTTTATACAAAATTCAATAAAAAACGAATTCCAATTTAGATTTATTATATAGTTTTTTACAAAAAATAGAAAAAATACACTTTTTTTACAATAAGTCATAATAAAATAATTCATTTAAACTGCGAGACTTTGTTAACTTGGAGATGACTTAATTCTTTCTCGTTGTGAAGTAACCATTGTGACATATTTTCGGAAACGTAAAATTGTGATTTTATTATTGATATTAGTGACAGTATCCACTGACTATTAATTGGAGTACAGTCCTTATCCTTATTTCTACAAATAAAATAATTATACATACAACTCAGCACTCCGAAAAAAAAAACAGACAAGTTAATATATCATTCTATAATACCAACCTGGATAAAAGAGCTGCAACGAGATTAGCCCAGCTCTCAACGTTATTGGGATATGTAAATATATTTTTCTGAGCTTGTCTGAGACCTTCTTTCGTACCAAAGTGACTATATGCTGATGCGCAAGCAACATGTACAATATCAGCATTAGTCGTATTTCTGCTTAGTGTCAACGCCGTTAGAGCACATTTATGAAAGACATCCAAATTTTTGTCCAATAGTAAAACTCGAACAAGACGCATCCAATATCTAACATCGTCTATAATATCACACATTCATTATAAAAGATAAATTTGCAAGCTCATCATTTGATAATATATAATAACATGAATTACTTACTAGGGTGTTTGAAAATAGCTTTGATAAGTATTCGAATAGCTTGGACGAGATTTCCCTGAATAACTTGATAGTATGCTGACAGTGTGACAACATGATAACCGTACTTGTGATGATTTTCGTATGATTTCAATTCGTTCAATACCAAAGAAGTCAAATTGACGTCGTCATGCAAAATTCCTAATGCAGCTGTCGCTAAGAGACCAGTTACAGTAGGTGGTTCTATTTGTATACATTGAAATAGTAAAGTCTTAACAGCATCTGCTCCTTGGAATATGTAAGCAATCGCAGCCATCGCACATAAGATATTAGCTTTATCCGCACCAGTGTCTGCTAGCCAATGTAAAGCTGCTTCATATGTGTTGTACGAATCTTCATATTGTTTGGCTAAACATATATGACATATATGACATTTTTATTTTCATCAAAGTTTATACTTCAGATAGAAAGTCTTATAGAAAGTGAACATAAAATGAATAATCCATTTCGAGAATTTATATTTTCAAGATAAGATAAAGATAAAAACTTAAGATTTCCATACCTTTGAACAAAGATAATGCTAGATGGCACTGAGAATTGAAATTTGCACATTTTACTTGTTTGCATAATGTTACCGCTTTTTCGTGTGTTCCGATTTGAATCAGGATGCGTGCTAAATTTATGGATATCATATCCCTTTCTTCATCTTCACTCAGTTTTAAAGCTGTAGAAAATTGTTTAGCCGCCGTATTGTACAATCTTAGTCGTTCCAATAATAAACCATGTGTATTTAGAGCATAAACATCATACGGCTCGCGTTCTGAAAAAAAGATCAAAATTATCTTAAAGTAGAAAAAGAGTATCACGTTAAACTGATAACGTTATTTGCTAACCTGTGTACCAAGTAAGAATATCAGCTGCTGCAGGTATTGCGTGCATGTTTTCGATAACATAAACTAATAGTGGATCTTCCTTCATTGCGGAATTCAGGAGAGTAGTGAGTACCCAATGAGCATAGCCTAAAGCTGCTTGATTGTGATAACCCAATTGTGTCGAATGTCGGAACAGATCCATTGCTTCCTTTCTCAGAGTCTTCTCCGCGATTAATCCCTGTCCGACCCAACTGTTCACGTAACTAGGATCCGCACGTTGTGATCGAGAAAACGCTTCATTTGCTTTATAAATATCTCCTAGATATATCAAAAGATTGTCATAAAATGCAGATAATTCTAATAAAAATTTAAAAAATAGTTATCTTTAGATACCTAGATGCAAGTATAATGTTCCCAGATTGCTCCAAGCTATTGCATTGTTCGATTCTCTATCGATCGCCATGATGAAACAATGTTGAGCCAGGGCATAATTTTTTATATATACCGACATACAAATAACACCAAGAATATTCCAATGTAGCCACGATTGTGGGCAGAGTTTAACGGCATGTTTTGCAGTCGCATAGCACTTAGCCGCCACATCATTCTTATTGATTGTAGAAACGCGATTTAGTTGCATCAAATAACAGCATGTTAAATCATGCCATAACAATGCAGAATTTTGCATGGATAATGCCCGACAAAAACATCTGAAAATAAAAGTTTATTGATAAATAAAATTGAAAGTTTTGAATCGTAAAATAATACAAAAAATGAAGTCTTACGATAATATTCATAAAAATTGAATATATCGTGCAAACTTTTATATATAATTTATTAATAATTGCGTTTAATAATTTAATTCATATTAATGTTAATCTCGTTTTCTAATACGAATATAAGTCATATTATATTTATATTATAATTATAAGTCATATTATGAAAGAATATATTTAAGAATCATTTCTTTTTACCTTATTGATAACATTAATATCTCATCTCCTTTAATATTCATATATTTTTCGGGATTGTCACACTTCATTAAAGCAGATTTAATTCTTAAGTAGCAATATTTTTCTGGCAGAGTGATTATTCTATAACATACGTCGCCAAGCAATTTCCAATTGCAAAGTAGATCACTGCGCATTATAATAGCGTCTATCAAATTGTCTGCTGCTTGTTGTAGATTTTCCCTTGCCCGACATAAAAATTGTTTCTCGATATTTTGCCTTGCTAAACCTAAACACGCCTGTGCTAGACCTTTTAATGCAAGAATATGCTGTTTATCGTTCTGTAATATACTCTCGAAATCTTCTTTGGCTTCTTTATGTTGACCAATGAGCTACAGAAAAAATTTTGTATCAATTATATTATATGTTTTTATGAATTTTACTTACCAGTTTGATATTTGCGAGTTGTATCATAGGATACAAGGATTCTGGGCTCAGCTGTAATGCTCGTTGATACGACTTTAGTGCCGATGCATGAGCGCCGCGTACCAAATATGCATCTGCCAGAGATTCCCAACAATGACTGTACAAAATATATACTTGTGACAAGAAATATCATAATGTTCTGTAATACAATAAAATAATAGCGAGCTATGTTATACTTGTCATTAGGATCAGCTCGGATCACATGCTGTAATGCTGTGATAGCTTGTCCCGCATCACCTTGATCCAAGTAATGCAAGCCTAGTTGGAGCCAAGCCCATCTTGGTCCAGTACCTTGCATAGTTACCCTTTGTAATAATTGTATATTGGCATCCTAAACAATGTATAATATTAGGATTGGTCAGAATAATTGTCACATACAAATTTGTGTTTTAATAGAAAAATATGTTTGTATGATGCTCACAGTGTTCTTGAGAAGACGATAAGCTGTACTTAGTCCAATACCAGCTTCCTCAGAATTCGGATTGATTTGTAATGCGGCGTAGTAACATCTTCTTGAACGTTCTATGTCGTTACCATGTTCGCGATAATAATGTCCTAAGTAAACCATACATTCCCAATTATTGCGATCTGCTTGGACGCCATTTAAAAATGCCATTAGACTGTGGTTATAATCTTCAATATCCCAATATATTTTACCAAATAGCAACCAAGCTTCAGAATTTTCTAAAGCTAGCTCGAGAGTGTTAATAGCATCTTCGTATTGTTTGTGCTTTTGTAAATGCAACGCTTTAAGAATAAAAGCTTGAAGTTTAGTTTCGTCTTGAGATTCCAAGTTATTTAATATAACAGTAGCATCAGGTTCATCCAATAATATATTTGTGCGTGCATGAATCACTTGTAATTGTATGGAAGGCTCAACACTTAACAACTGAATACAAATTTATTACATATCAATAAATATCGAGATTTATAATATTCGTATTAAATACTCACTTCTTCGCACATCTGACGTGCTTCTATCAATTTTTGTTTGTTACTACTTCTACTTATTGCTTCAAGTAATTTCAATTTGATTCTATGTTGAAATTTGTCCTTTAAACTTGATTTTATTAACCATAGTGCTTGTCTAGATGCATTTTCGGTTTCTTCCCAGCAGTACAGTTTGGAATATATTTGACTCAACATTAACCAAGCATAAAATGATTGTGCATTTAATGAGACTACTTGTTTCAAACAATCACATGAGTCAATTAATTCATCTGTTCTTTTCAAATATACTGCCTTTGCAATGAATGCAGCCTCGGAATTTGCATTTATCTTTAAAAGTGATTCATAAAACTGAGTTATATCAATTTCAAGTTTAGTTTTACATAATGCCTCTGTTTCATAATAAATACGGCATAACCATTCTGTGCAAAGAAAATGATTATATGGTATGAGAATATAAAAATACAAGTTTTGACAAGAATTAAAAAATAATTTACCTAAAGGATAAGCATCCTGTGGAAATTGAGTATGCATGTCTTGAGCAGCTGTTAGCAACTTTGTAAGTTTATTTGAATCATGTAGTATCTTTAAATATTTTCTGTAATACTCTTGTCTATTCACAAGATCTATGTCTTTTATTACAGATTCTAATACATTTTCATAAAGCTCCTGATACTTGTTTATTCTATTATTAGGATATTCTGATAAAATCCACACTAGGATCTTATCAATCAGATTTATCTTCTCTTTGGTAGAAATTTCTCGTAATGCGCTCAATGTGTTCAGTACTTCAGACAATATGTCATCATTTTTGACACGCAAGACAATCTCCGAAATTTTATTCACAAAATGTGTGAATTTAGGAGATTCGCTAAAACATAAATATTTATCCTTTTTTCTGATCTTTATATACAGTTCAAGATTTTATAAATTGTAATGATATCCTACCTATCTAACTGCAACAATTTGCAATAAGCTAAAGCTAACTTTCCCCAATTATCATGATCCTGTGGAGCTTTTTCATAGTGTGCTGCTAAACCTTGCCAGGCTAATGGATTATTGGGTTGCACCTCCACAGCCTTGTGAAGAACTAAGGATACCTGTGATTTAAATTCCTCCATCTCTTGCATGGAACGGGCTAAGAGTATTAATGCCGCATAATTGTTTTTGTCCTTTTTTAAAATTTTTTTGCATTTCTTCATAACTTCCAGATATTCATTTTGCTTGAAAGACTCACGGGCTTCCTTCAATAAAATCTTTATATTATCTGACATTTTGTTCTCTGATAAAATAAAAAAGAAACATTATTGTAATGCCATGGATTTTTTGCTTTCAATATTTTATAATCCATACAAGTTACCAGCAGTAACAATTGAAAAATTTATAATCACAAAAATAATTTATAAATTATCATGACAATATCAAAACATTTTGAATAATTGTTATCCTACCTTCAATTCAACTTTACAATCAATTATAGGTATGAATCGAGTTTGTCAAGATGTAACGAATACTCGTTGCAAAAAGCGTCAAACGATTTAAATGTAATCATGAAAACGTAATCATTACGTGCTTGCACTTTTGGCATTTGGAATCTTTGCTTGCTCTCCTTTTAATATCTCAGAATACTTGTTCGTTTTCAAGTGCAAAAATTTTTGGAAATTTTAAGCAAAGCGAACAGACCTATTATTTGACCTACAATTCCGATTCAACGAAACATTACTTGTGAGAGTTGCGAGTACGACACAGTGTGACAGGAATTAAAGTTACGTTCCAAAACTTCCTCTCTGAGGAAGATTTTACTCTATATACTATATAGTATATGTTACGTACATGTACTATATATTTCGAGTAAAATTTTCCTCGGGAAGTTTTGGAACGTAACCTAGAATGCTTTAAGAAGTTTACATGCGCACGCGTCCTGATGTCGCGTACATGTACGTATGTACCTGCTGTGGGAACGTGTGGTGTGTGAACGTAGGAGTCGGGAGGTGCGGAGGTAAAAAGCTGGTAGAGCCGCCAGGAGGCCGCCCGATGGATTCGTCCCGCTCGTCGTGTTTACGTCCGTCACTCGCCTTCCTTTCGACATCCGCGCTGCTCTAGGTTTACGTCACCCTCTCTTCCCTTTTACATCGCTGCGTATCTCCCGTGTTTCTAACCTAAGATCGTCTCCACCTGTACCGCACGCGAGAGAGATGAATGCCATGCTCCTTTGATAGAGGCATCACGTCATTGACATCACCGACACGCATCGGACGGACCGGACCCCTAGCAACCCCCATCACATCGGGGGACCGTCGTCGTCGATCGACCAAGAAAGGCTGACGACCGGGAACGGCGCTCGTCCCAAGTATAGACCCCTCCCCTATTTTACGTTTTACGCAGCTTCTCGTAGTCCCTTTTGTCGCACGTAGCTTGTGAATCCGCGTCGTGTCGTTTACGAGGATACATGGGGTGTGGCTATCAGCTCATCGTTATTAGTGTATCTTTGTCCGATCTCAATATTTTACAATATGCATATTAAGTTATGAATCGCAACTGCATGTTTACGGTGCGGAGAATTCAAGGTTAGGTTGAATTCTCACGACAACGATGATAATTAGTCGTTCTTCGGATTTTCACTCGCAAGTTTCATCTGACTTCTTTTCCTTTTTTTTTCAATCTATTTTCAACCAGTTCGAAATTTCGATCTCGCGATAGGAGATGAGATAGCGACACGCTGTGTTTTCCATTATAATCGCATGTTAAAATCATGATATAAGAATATTCTTATATCATGTAAAAATTTTCTCATCATGATCGAAATTATCATCTATTTGTGTGCGAAAGTAATAAATGAAGTAAAAGATATCAATTTGTATTCCAATTTGTATTCTAATGCTAATGGCTAACCTTTGTGTTTAGATACAGTTACTATACCTACAGTTACTATACCTATAAACCTAACATTACGTATAGTAATGTCTGTCCCTCCTTCATCCTCCAACAATATATCTGACAATAATAAGCTAGGCGGTGCTAGTCCTAGTCCAATTGAAGGAATCGAGGGAGTTCCAGGACCGAGTTCCTTGGATCCTATGCATTCAGTGTTGCCACAAGACGAGGAATCCGAGGATTATGGAGATGATGAGGAGGAGGGTGATGAAGAGAGTAGCGAAGGAGAAAGTGAAGTAAGTCAACATCAGTTTGGTTTGTATATTGTTTTTTTTTATAGAGCAATCAGAAGTGGTAACCTTTCCTTTAGTTTTATTTTTGTAAATAATGTTAAATTTTGTAAATAAGGCAAAAAATAACTTTCTTTTTATTAACTTTATGGCTACAAAATGAACTGTCTTTCTAATTAACGCTTTATCGTTTAGATTAGCGATAGTGGATTGTTCTGCGATACCGAGTGTACAGCAGAAGTTGAGAGCAACAATTGCCAGTCACCTATATCACAGTCTCAAGTGGTTCTCTCAGAACAAGTTCAGAGTCCAGTATCGCATAATTGTGTGCCATTGGATGCTGTTCAGCCTCAAAGAAAGCGAAAAAGTGAAACGGAATGTTGTCTACCTTGTAAAAAACTTAATCCAGAAGAAAAGTCTCATACAATGTATGTATTTTATTTCTTGTTACATAAATATAATTATACATAGGTATATGTTCTTACATTTTAATACCTCTCTTCTGTTTTAGGGCTGCAAAAAAGCTAGATGATAAAGGTAAACACGTGAGATGTGTCATTCCTACCAAGGACAATCCTCCTCCAGAAATGAGCAGTTGGCTTCTGCAATTTCAAGTATTTATATATAAATTATAATATTAATATAATATTAATATATAATATTAATATTTTTAGTGAATATTATAATAATAACAAAAAATTATGTCGATAGAGTTACAAAAAATAATGTGATCAATTATATCCAAGTCTTTTTAAAAAGTAAGTGAAAATAATACTTATTGCAGAGATGGTCAAACGCGGAAAGGATGTTAGCAATAGACGAACTAATAGAGAGATGCGAGCCCACGCAGGTGCGTCACATGATGCAAGTGATAGAGCCGCAGTTTCAACGAGATTTTATATCGCTATTACCGAAAGAGTTGGCATTGTCGGTATTGGCATTTCTGGAGCCAAAGGATCTTCTGAGGGCTGCCCAAACCTGCCGAAATTGGCGATTCCTAGCTGATGACAATCTACTGTGGAAAGAGAAGTGTAAGGCAGCTGGTATAGAGGACTTGAAAGATCTACCACCACCAAAACGAAAGAACTGTCGAAACAGTAGCCACTCATCGCCATGGAAGCAAGCTTATATGCGACAGCACAATATTAAAATGAATTGGAGGACGAAACCGATTCGCACACCGAAAGTGTTGAAAGGTCATGATGACCATGTTATTACATGCCTTCAATTCTCTGGTAATCGGATAGTCAGTGGTTCAGATGACAATACACTCAAAGTATGGTCCGCTGTTACAGGCAAGGTAAATTGTAAATGATATGATATTTAATTGTTAGTAACAAGAGAGGAGATTATATATCCTATGTTTTTCACAATATTTCAGTGTTTACGGACATTGGTTGGGCATACTGGGGGTGTGTGGTCTTCGCAGATGTCTGGCACAATTGTTATCAGTGGCAGTACAGATCGTACTTTGAAAGTGTGGAACGCAGAGACTGGTCAGTGTATTTATACATTGTACGGTCATACGTCAACAGTTAGGTGTATGCATCTGCATGGTAACAAGGTCGTCAGTGGTAGTAGAGACGCGACACTAAGGGTGTGGCAGGTGGACACAGGGGAGTGCTTACATGTGCTTGTGGGGCATCTAGCGGCGGTTAGATGTGTGCAATATGACGGAAAGTTGGTGGTCAGTGGTGCCTACGACTATATGGTCAAAGTTTGGAATCCGGAACGTGAGGAGTGCCTTCATACCTTACAAGGACATACTAACCGTGTTTATTCCCTCCAGGTAAGTGCATTATATGTATTACTCTTAGATTTGCTTTTTATCTCTTTCGGGATTGACAAATGTCCGTTTGCCGTTTTCCTTCCTGTTAGTTCGATGGTGTGCACGTTGTTAGTGGATCATTGGACACGAGTATAAGAGTGTGGGAGGTAGAAACAGGTGCTTGTAGACATACTCTAATGGGCCATCAATCTCTTACCTCGGGGATGGAGTTGCGCAATAATATCTTAGTGTCAGGCAATGCTGATTCTACCGTTAAAGTGTGGGATATTGTTAGCGGTCACTGCCTTCAAACTCTCTCCGGTCCGAACAAACATCAATCGGCGGTTACTTGCCTTCAGTTCAATAGCCATTTTGTGATTACGTCCTCTGACGATGGTACAGTAAAACTTTGGGATGTTAAGACTGGTTTGTATTTTTTTATTCACTCTTTATTTTCAATTAGAATCAATTGTTAAGAACAACATATGTTCACATTGTGTTCGCAGGTGATTTCATTAGGAATCTAGTTGCTCTGGAAAGTGGTGGTAGCGGCGGTGTTGTGTGGAGGATTCGAGCGAGTGATACGAAACTAGTGTGTGCAGTAGGTAGTCGTAATGGTACCGAGGAGACAAAACTGCTTGTTCTCGATTTCGACGTTGAGGTAAAATAGTGAGCTCCACCACTTGGATCCAATCGCCCCCTTTGTACGACTTCTGTACATATTTTCAATTAAGTAGTCTAAAAACTAATCCACGCTGTACAATGATTTATGTATTACATGGTGTGATTGTGATAAGACTGTACGCGACGTAAAATTGGGCAAAGTTTTTGCAGGGGTTGGAGGAGTGGGAGGGAAGGAAAAAAGAAGGCAATAAGAAATTTTATCTTCAGATCAAAGTGCTCGTTGAGAAAATTATAATTATGTCGGTTTGCCGGAGCGCTCGCGCATTGTTGTGGTGTACAAACGTAAGATTTATAAAAGACTCGTGAACTTATTGGGAGGGAGGGGGGGGGGGAACGAGGAGCTTATCAGTGTATTTCTGAATTTTCGCTGTTATAACGATTCAGTAGAATCATCGACGATGCAAAAGTAGTAAACATCCCTAACGAGATTCATAACTATAACAAGTTTATTATGTGGGCATTTAGGAGCATTTGTCAACGATGGCAGACGAAATCGAGGCGACTGAGACATACTGAAACTGCAAGGCAAAATGACATTAATCGAAGAATCTCATACCTCCTGGAGCAAGAAAACTATCGACGACAATTCACGTCTTTCGGAGAGATCATACAGATCTTTTTACGAGAAATTTCAAACATGTGTTATATATTGCAACATTAATTTTGTCAAACTGTCAGCTTCGATATTTCCTGATCATGTAATTTAGACTTTATTTTCTTATAAACATCGATCTGGTTAAAAACAAATATTTTTATAAATTTTTTTGTTTACAAGCTAATTTATGATTGACATTTATTGGAAGAGAATGATCTTTCGGCAATTGAAGTAAAAAGATAAAAAAAAATTCGTTGAATAATTTTCTCTTTTTGCAATTGAAAAGCTGCTTCTTCCAATATTACATGTTTTACTTCGTCATAGTGCAATGTACAGATATAGTGCACTTGTTCGTGTGCAATACAGATTTACAAAACAGTGAACCAGTACAAGCTTATACAGAACAGGATGGTACTTTTTTAAATCTTTGTTTTTGTTGATTAAAATGTTTAAAACATTCATCAATATTAGACTTGTTAAAGGAAGAATATTTGTATTAGCCAGATCTTTACATTTAATGTGAATTGTATAATGAAGACTTATAGAAACATTGCATCATTTGTCATTGACGAATTTTATATGGATTCTACTGAATCATGTCATGAACATGAACGACATTATCAGATAATACAATTTGTGCAAATGCATCTTTATTATTGGACCTAGGTTAGACTAGGTGTCGTGTTTATTTGTATATTGCTCAATAGTTTATATTATAAGAATGTGTTACCTGTTGTATCATTTTTTATAAGAAATAGAAAAAAGATGTTGCTGATATTTTAGATTTTGTTTTTTTTTTAAATTTATTACAACTGTACACATGTTCTTGTGCTAAAAAACATATTTTGTACAAAATAAATGTTCGATTTCGACCTCTTTCTATATATTGTGAGTATTATCTTGTCATACTATATAATGAAGAGAAAGCGCATTTTATTTTATCATCTTGCATAAATAATGTTCAGTCACATTTTATAGGCTTCTTTAAAAAAAAGTAGAAAAGATGTCGTCAAAGGTTGTATTTTATTGCATAAACTAATGCTCAGTATGCTATGTTTCAACAATGATAATAAGCGTACAACCGTCGCACATCACTTGGAGCACAGTGTTTTTTTTCCGAAGAGCTTGGCGTTCAATAAAGTAATTTTCACCGCACCTGCAGCGATAAAACAATGTATCCTCAAGAGCAGATTCTTCAAGTTCGTGCGGTGTGAGACGCGCGTATACAGGACTGTCTTGTTCCTCTAACTGTTCCTGTTTGCAGGCTGCATCATACTTTTTCCTGCATTGTGGATATCCGAGCACTCGCCAGGCTTCTTTGACATCATGAAACTCTTGGATATCCACGGCATCATTCTTATCGGGATGAAACTGTAATAAGCGTCGATGATAAGCATGCTTAATCTCCTCCTGAGTGGAGTCCTTATTGCAGCCGAGCACTTTGTAGTAATTTAATCGCATCTTCATAAAGTTCTAAACCGGAATACTACTCTTCTTTGTGGCTACCTATATGTGGCTGTTCACATGTCTACAATTAATCTGTTCAATTAATTCCTCAAGCGTTGTGAGCGTTAAATAAAACGTAGTCATGATTGCATATTATTGCATTCAGTGGACTCAATAGTTAACACTGAACGCTCACTGCTATTGGTTTATTTTTCTACATCTAAAAGTTTTAGGGTCGGTTGTTCAATCTTTTGGTAAATTTTACCAATTTTTTTTATTGTAAGGTAAATTTGGTAATCCATGCATGTGAATGGATAATTTTGCTACTTACCAACCCACAGGTAAAATTTGCCAAAAAATGGAACAATCGGCTCTTAAACCTGATGTCCACGATGCTAAAAATCTGCCCGAGATCTCGAACAGAGAAAAAATTAACAAATCACATTTGATCACATTGCGATTGGTTAATTCTTTCTTCATCCGAAGTCTCAATCTTTAGTATCGTGGATACAAGGCTTTAGACCCGGTTGCATCAACGTTACTTTGACTTTAAGTGAGACTTAAAGTCTTCTATCTATCTCGTTTTAAAGAAAAAGAGACAGAGAGTTTTAAGCCTTGCTTAAAATCAAAGTAACATTGATGAAACTGGGCCTTATTAGAAAAATATATCCATACATCAATAACAAGATCATTCAACTGACTTAATTATTGGGCGAGTTCAAGTCGACAAAGCAATTAGATCTGCTCGCCGAGCAATTAAAATAATGGGCGCATTCAAGTTGACAAAGAGGTTAGCCTGCTTGCCCAGCAAATGAACATAATTGATTGTTTTTTATAGGTCCAACCAATCATATTCAATCACTCTGTAAGCATGCCTAGTCGCTTTGCCGTCTTGAACTCGCCCAACGATTGGTTGGATCTACCAAGAACTTATGTTCATTCGCTCAGCAAGCAGACCTAATCTTTTTGCAGATTTGAACTCGTTTATTGAGTTCGCTGAATATGCTCAATAAAAGTATATCCACATAAACTTGCATAGCCGCATAAATGTATAAAAAAAATTATCCAATCACATTTCTCTTACAAAGTTGCACATAAAATGTGACTGGATAATTTTCTTTATGCATATGTTTATACAGCTATGTAAGTTCTGTGAATATACTATATAAGGTGTTTCATTTCCGAGATGCATAGTGTTGACCAATCAGACAACACAATTAAGATCCAAATACGTCGATGAATCTGTCGTGTTGCATGCACTTTTTGCATTCAGTATTCTTCACTTTCTTTTTAATGTCTGAATACTTATATATTTATCTCGTGTAGATGCAAAAGTTTTAGGGATTTCAAATAACGCGAACAAACCTGATTATAAAGCAAGTAACTAGCGATTCAATTGCTAGGGAAATCATAGTTTAAAATACACAATGCGCATGATCGTAGGCTTATACCGCGATTTATAAAGTTCTTCAAATACACACACACACACACACGCGCGCGCGCGCGCGCGCACGCACGCACGCACGCACGCAATAGCGATTAATCAAATCCGTACAATGTTTATAAAATTAATTTTGATTTAGACACTAAATTAAATTTGATTTATTGCCTGAGAAGTTTGATAGATATTGCAGGATATAATTTTTGGAGGATTAAAATTAAGAGATACTTGTTTATATCGTTAAAATTAAGAATCGGTAAAGATATTTTATTAATTCACAACGACGTCAGACTTTTCATCCGCTTGTCACGGACAGATCTTGATTGCACTCGCGGACAATAACGAAAGAGAAAGAGACGAACAACAAGACAAATGTACTTTCACAGTTATTTTTACATTCAATCGTCTAGATTCAATGATTGCGATAAACATTAAAACCTGAAAATTGCCAACGTCTCTCCATATTTGCACCGATGCCGAACAATTCTTGTTTGAAGACCTGTGGAAAACGTTGCATTAAAACTTCAACTTCACTTGGTTTAATGCCGGGCTCCATTTTCTGCAGATAGGACCACAAATAATCCACGCTTGCACCAAACGGATGGATATGCAGAAATGTCGCTATAAGTCCTGCAATATATGTTATATATTAGCAAAGTTACAACTGACATTGTTTTAAAATCATTTTCTAATTGTTTCCAAAATTTTTATATTACCAATAAGTTTAGCATCCTTCTGGGTGACTTGCACAAAATTAGAGGTGATAATATGTTGCTTCGGTGTGCGTGGCTCCTCGCTAATATCGTCATCCTTGTCAAGTGTAATAATTTCACTTTCTCTAGGCTCTTCCTTCTTTGTGGCATTCAGCTTGACGGTCAAGTCCTTGATCTTCTGATCGTCCTGCACTTGCTGCTTATGTGACTGCATCAATTGTTCTTGCATACCTTTCAGTGTTTGCTGCAGCATCTTCATTTGTTTCTCCTTTCCTTCCATCTCAGCTTTTGTTTCCGATTTCAAAAGATCGACCTATAAAGATTTGTAATTAGAAACTTTTCGAAAACTCTCCCGATGTTAACAAATCGATTCGCATTAATACATACTTCATTCTTGTACGCTTCCAATTGGCATCTCAGACTGTCATTTTCTTCTTTGAGACTCTGCAGTCTCTCGACGTCCTCTTGGTTACCATCCAATTGATTGCGTGTTTTCTTACGTTGAGGTTCCTCCTCTGAGTCCGATACATCCATCTCACCTTCGCCTTCAATTAGACTATCTTCCAGCTGTACCGCTTTTATTTCCTGTATTACGAATAACAAAACTTATAAAATGCTCCAAATCATGACCATTGTTTTTTCACACAAATGCATGCAAAGTATGTAATTTCCTATCTGCTGTTCAAACAATGGTATTTAAATACATCCCTAAACGTGGCTGGTTCTATTATTTTTTCTTTTTTTTTTATTAAGTACTTTTTATACAATATTGATTTTTTTAAATGTAGTTTCGTACATTTCTGTAATTCAGAGTTTAGGCGCGATACCGCATACGATTTTGTCTCAGTTTTCATTACAGAAGTGTTTCAGGACTTTGCTCGCCTTTTCAGAATGATTTGGGCTTACCTGATTGTAAGAAGCAGATGCAGCTCTGAAGTACAGAAATAACAAGTATTGTATATCGAGTGAACGCTGTTCGAAAAAAGTAAGGCAAATCCATGCTGGATAGATCTGTTGTTGCTTTTCGATCCGAAAGTGCTAATCTCGTATTACCTTCTGTTCCATATGTTGTTCTTAATGTTGTGCGTGTTGCCGACAGGATTTATCTGCCATACTGTCACGGCATTCCACGATAAAGTATCGAATTATAACGCACGAAGAGAAGCGTGTGTCTGACCGATTTCTTTTTTTTTTTATTAGCAGGCGACTCGATTCTTTTCTCAATTGTCACTTACCTGTGATATCTTAAAAATACAATTTGCAAAACAACTGTGGAGATATCGTGCAAACGCGCAGAGGAGCATATTGCGACAGAGAAGATTCTGAGATTATTTTAAGTTACGCAAGAGAAAGAGGAAGTATACAGAAGACACGCTACTAGCATGTGAGAGTGCGTTACATACATACCGAGGATTGTTTCTTCCACATTTCGATGTTCTTCCTCTGCGCCTTAGTGAAGTGATCCCAGACTTTCTTGTGGCTGGCCGCAGTAAAGACTCGTTCGATCTGACTGACTGTTGATGACATGTGGTCGCATGTTGCATACAAAAAAACACAACAAATCCTCCGTTGTATACCTTTTGCTTGAAACTCTAAGCTCGGTAGTTTCGTCTATGCTTTTAGTAATACTCATTATGCATACTCGTTATATTAAACGTAGTTTAGTTATATCATGATATTCTTCGACGGGAACGATCCCTCCTTTAATAATCGGAGCGTGTTTTTCGTACATATGTACAGCTACGGAGTCTCACGGAGTCTCACGTAGATTGTGCCGAGTGTTGGAGCGCATCTAATCTAACGTAAAGTTGATTTCACCAAACATTCCGCTCTCATTGTTCGCCTTTCCACCATACTGCGGATAATGTAATTCCGAAGACTTGCAATTCGCGGACTTCCTATGTTAAAGACTATTTTGAACAACAACGAATATCTCGCGCGTTATTAAACGTTCGTATGATACATTACATTACATATACATGAACACTTGATAAAACGATACATGTGTAAAAGTCTCAATTTGCAGTTCAAAATAATCTTTCAACAATGGATGCCCAGCCCATCACCCTTATTCCTTAGCATTGCCAAGCATGCAACTTTCAAGTACACTATGACTCTATAAGATAGAATTTGCGATAAATCGGCTTCGTTCGTTGGTTTTGTTGGTTTCCTAAGTCCGAGAAGATAGGATTTTTTCACCCACCTTATCCTCGCCTACTATCTCTGATCCTTCCTACCGAGTTGCCTCCAATTGTGCATTGACCACAAATAGAATTCATTCAATTCGCCATGATACACTTGAGAGATTGCTAAAATTAGTGACGAGACAGAGAAATACTTCGTCGTAAGTATTAAGAATAGGTTTTACATCAAGCGTATCACTTGATATGCAAAAGCCGATTTTCAAAATATCATACGTTGAGATCGACAAGCTTAACATTCGATTTAATTTTGTACCTGATTATAATTCGGTTGTTGTACCTTAATGTCACGAATCATTTTTCTTAATTATCACGTAACGATGTAACATACCTTCGTAACTGGTTTAAGAAAAATCTCTGCTTTTTATCGGAAATACGTGGTACAAGAATTCGTCATACACACAGTGTGAAGAATGCAATGAATACCGCTGTTGTTACTTTGAGATTACGAACGAAATAATCACGATTTTTGTTGCGTTTACTATATCCAAATAAGGATTTCCTTCTATTGGTTGTTGGACCTCTTTATGCCAGAATTAACTTACCAGCCAATGCGGATTTTCTTAGCGCACACAAAATATGTACGATAATACGGAGCTATCTTAAAAATAGAAAAATAAGAAAACATATAAACATACATTGTATGAGAAGTCCTTGCATTCTTCCTTTCATTAATTCTTTGGCTTTTTGCAGCTCCTCCTCGTAAGCAGCTTTCTCCGTTAGGAGTCGTCGCACATGAGAGTTTGTTGATTGTATCATGGAGTAGAAGATATTGGCGTTACGTTTGATGCAATCTCCTCGTTCTAACCATGTTACAACAATCTACAACAACACGTTCAGATCATGAAAATACAGAGATGTTACTTGATGTAACTAGAAACTGGAAATTGAAATATGTATTAGAATGTTCATTAAAATGACTACTCACTTGTACTGCTTTCATAAACGTATCATCTTGCTTAATTTTTTCGCAGATATTCGATGCCTCATGATCCGTATAGTGTACTACTGGAGGCGGACTCGACGGTGGTCTTTGTCTCTCCTTTTCTACTCTTTCTCTATGACGTTGCTCCCTTTGTAACTGTCGTTGTCTGCATTCCCATTCATATTGGTCATCTCTAGCCTAAAATCATTATTAATGATTGTATATAAGTAGAATTTAATTATAAAATTATACATTTTTGGGTAAACAATTTCTAGCAAGTAACAAACCTGAGCAAAATCTACATGAAGTCTACCGGTATTTGCAGGTTCTCCACTCGATCCTATTCTTACTCTATAACCTGATAAATAAATTGCTGCATCAACACTAGCTTCCAAAACAAAGCGTATATGACAAAAGTTCTTCTTAGAAAGACGCAAAGTAGTTATCTCTCCACATCGTTCAAATATTTCCTGTATTATAGCTTCAGTAATGTTTTCCGGCAACCCTGTAGGTAGTATGATTAGTAGTAAAGATTTTCAAGTAATTTATTATTCAATGTGCAATGCTTACCTCCCACAAAAATTGTCCTACATCCTGGTGGTCTCTCTCGCGTGGTAGGTGGTGGAGCATTCGGATTTGGTGGAAACAATACACAACTTTTACAATGTATGATTTCTTTGGTACCCTGAGGCGTCATCGGTGGCGGTGGTAAGCTCGCGGTCATTATTTGCGCTGCATCTGTCATAATTTGCTCAGCACCCAATATCTGAGCACCTATCATACTGCCATCGTGTGACATCATACCCATGCCCATTGGATTGTAACCGTGCGTATGACTCATATGTGGACCCAATGCCATCTCACCCATCATGGGTGCCATTGGACCCATGGGACCCATACCCATCATAGGATAACCCACTCCCATTCCCCAAACACCTGTAGCAGGTTCCATCTGCGTGCCTATGCTCGGTGCGTTATTTGTATTTGTCGACGACAAAACTTCGTTGTTGTTGTTGTTGTTAGAATTATTCGCATGATTGTTATTATTCTTTGAAGAATTTGAGTTATTTCTTTCTTCGGTTCTTCGATCGTCCCTTCGATCTCGGTCGCTTCTCTCCTCCCTCCTGTCACGATCCCTGTCGCGTCTATCGCTGCGTTCTCCTCTTGATCTTTTGCAAACATAATGAACAAGTTATAACTTTTAAGATTTTAAGCAGATAAATTATATAAGATTGTAATATGTTATTATTCATGCAACTTGTCATATTTCCCATATAATTTGACAGAACAAACAAAAATAGAGTATCACCTTCTGTTGTTATCTCGGACTTCACGGCTATCCCTGTTCTCTCGATCTCTTCTATTGTCATTTTTGTCGCTTCTTCTATCATTGCTATCATCCGATGTTTCTCGCACTACCGGAGGCTGATTCTTATTCGTACTAAATTCCAGGGGCGAATCGTTCATGCCAGGTAGTGGTATGGGTGGTGGTGGTAACGGTGGAAAACCTTGACCCGCTAGTTCCATAAAGCTCTGTGGTCCTGCTATTGGACCCAGCGGACCTATTGGTCCCATGCCTATAAATTGTATATCAATGAAACAAACGGCATCAGGGTGACAGATTTGGATGGAATCGATTTGAAGGAAGGCAAATGGAGTAATGATTAATAAGGGAATCGGTTATCGCTCACCCATGGGTGGCATAGCGGTTGCTGGTACTCCAGGAAAGTTATAAGCCATTTCTCGTAAGATGATCTTCGACTTCTATCCACAGAAGGCGAGAGGCAACGGAAGTAAATGCGCCGCTCTGAAATATTCTGCTTTATTCCGCTTGTTGTCGAAAGTCGCGGAGATGGCGGCGATGAATATACAGAGTGGCTACTATCGAATCGTGATTATGCGGCGCGGGAATGATAGTACATGCGAGTACGACAGATGACACTGCTTGGTCGCGTCGCCCAATATATCATATTTGTTTTATTTTTAAATATGTGATACAGAAGACGATATCAATTATTTTAATTACTTTACATTCTCATGTTTCTTTCGAAACAAAAATATGCAGCCGCATAATTATAATTGTAAAGAGCAGCATCACTGCAGTCACATGCTATTCAGGCTGCTCCGTTTGGTTGCCATTTAGCAACGGCCGGTGTGTAAACATAGATGGCTGCTCCGAACGTCAAATTTTGTCAAGCATTCTAGTGACGTTTTCTCGTATGATTCATCACATGCCCAAGGATATTTACCTTTTGCATTTTACATGAAGTACAGTAATGATTAGCGCGCTTTGTCTGGGGTACGTATTTCTGTTTTATCCTTACAATCGTGACGTTTGTATTTTAAGTAAATGCAATATGTAGTATAATGTTTGTTTACTAAGTAAATCCGCAAAAACAACGCAGAAGTGAAAACAATACACGCACAATGATAATAATAATAATTTGAAATAAAATCAGAAAAATCATAATTTCATTAAACTTATTTAATTATGGCTGGATATGATGATTGTTCTATTAGATTTTAGCCATCATGATACATTTATAGTAAATCAAAATTATAAGTTATACATATCTTTTCTTTTATAATTTTATATATATATAT
>NW_012130080.1:1057436-1059024 GCF_000143395.1 Atta cephalotes | reverse complement strand
TATATAGTGCTGTATTCATATTTCCCAAGTGATAAATATATACATTTTCCTATATTATACATATACTATTGATATGGTTTTAATTTTATATATTTTTTTTTAATCTGATGGAAATACAAACTTAAAGTTTCCTTAAAAGAGGAAAAAGAAAATATATGATCATCAAGTATAAATCATAAATATTAGTTATTAAAATAACAAATTGTTAACAAATTGTTTTACGTAAGTTAATAATCAATTTTTCACAGAGAAAATATCCTGGGTCATACAAAATTAATTTATATGCAATATGAGAGAATTTTTTAGACTCGAGAGTATAAAGTGTTATATCACTTTATTTAATCAATCATAACATTCAATAATACATAATTTAACTGATAAATGTATTTTGTGTTTAAATTTTTACATAAGGACATGCGTTTTGTTATTACGATACACTCGATTGTAGGTAATACCTAGTTTTCAATATCGTAGGCAACTATGTCGTGTAGAGTTTTGACAAGATTCGAAACATCTCAACGCCCCATTTTGTAATTTACATACGTAATACAAACAACGATTCCAAGTAGCATATGTGCGATTGTATTTACATGAGTAACTTTGTTATCGCGCCTCACATTCTAACAAGTAATTCAATTAACATATTTTATGCATATGTACTTTTATTTAACCACTCTTAAATATCAATGGCAAGAATTTGCAATTTTCTTTTTTTTTCCCTTTTAAGAGCTGTACTGTGACTAAAAAGATGATGCCTTGAATTACGATGTAACTTACAAAGTATGAATAATATTACACACACGTTTCGAATCCTATTGTATTAAGAGTCAAATGATGGTGCGCATCGTCGCATTCATTCATCCAAATAACATATGTACATAGTATATTCCCCGAGACCCAATCTCCATACCCACCCCATTCCCCAACGTAAAGTGAACAGATGATTAAGGCTCCAGCAGGCTATAGGCTACATTCTACAATGTACAATATATTATGTACTTTGTTAGTTTTCCGTTTTCGCGTACAATGTCTGGCTGTGTAATGTGTAGTAAGCGATAGCACCAAGAGATTTCCCGCTTCTGCTTTCGAACTCGAATGACTCTTTCGTGACTGCTACACCTAGTGTGATTTAATTTAGAAACCAAGTTGCGCAATAATTAACATTTATTTCATTCAGTAGTTCATTAAAACTTTGCAACGTATCAAGTATGTAATAGACATACTTATTATAAAACAATACATTTTAACAAAAATGTATACAGACTTATACCTTTATGAAATGTAAAGTTGGATAAAAATAGTAGGCCTTGCCCACCAATATCTGTTAAGAGTTATGTTTCCTTGTTTCTCGTACTTTGTGTATTGAATGCGGTAATGAACACTTAACGGTGTTCGGTACCGGGTTGACAAATCATGGATAGACACATCTAATGTCTTCGTATTACATTTGATATATTATGCATTTGATATCACCCATGGCCCCAGCATGTTGTATCGATAAGTAACACAATAATCAGAGAATATGTATATATATATATATATGTATATATATATATATATATATATATATATATATTATATAATAAAA
>NW_012130080.1:1046561-1056721 GCF_000143395.1 Atta cephalotes | reverse complement strand
ATATATATATATATATATATATATATATATATAATCATTCTTTAAACCGAATTTTTAAATACACGAGATGTGTCATCGAGTCGCTTTGAGTGATCTAAGACTTAAGTGTTCTAGATTTGTCTTCTTTTTAAAAAAAATTAGAATCAGTCTAAAGATCGTCCTTATACGTAAACTATCAATTTCGCTACTTTCACATCGTCACATCCGAAAACCTTTTTTGTATCATGTAGCATTTTTCATACAGATTCTAATCGTGTTTCACAATTATATTCATATCATAAAACGTAAACAGTATATTTTATTTTTTAGCATTCAAGTATCAGATAGACGGTCTGTAATAAAATAGTTCAAATTATTTTGCTTTGAGTCAGGGTGAACCATCAAGTGATAGATAAATTGTGTTAGAGCAGATCAATGTAAACGTAATGACAAGATTTTCAATAAATAATAACTTCAGTGAATAACATTGTGTATTAATTTCTCTTATTATAATAATATATAAGATATAATAATATTTTCCAAAGAGAGTGTTATTAAAAGTAAAAATATAAATAATTATAAGATATCACTGATGTTACTATATTCTTGATAAAGTTTGCAGAAATTGATAAATTTTATCAGTTGAAAATCTGCCTTTATCTGCTCATTATCATCATAACTACATGATTATAGTTTAAATTTATTTTCGCTATCGGTGTCCCACAATCTCAAGCTATTCAACACATCGAATTCAACTTCAGTTCAATCACTTAACATAAAAACAAGGATCCCCATTACCCCATTATAAATAGTGTATAGATCTTTTATCTTTGATACTTATTATCGCTTTTATGTCCAAAGATTATATCTTGCACTATGCTGCACAATGCGAATATCACGGATGTTATTTTAAGAAAGATGGTTAGTCAAAACGAAAAAAAAAAAAAAACAGCGTGATTTATACAAAGGTTCCGTCGTCGGATATTGATTTTCGATTTTACAAGAATTATATTTGTAAAAATAATGTTTATCAAGCCATTTAACATTACATTATTTTATGAACAATTCATGTAGATTTAAAAAAATTATGCTTTTAATTAATTTTTTGATACAATTGACAACGCCAAAAATGTTGATCTTCTTGTTTTATTGCTTCTTGTAACAACATACAATATGGAGTCAAGAGGAACCTTGAGTGGCATGCATGAGTCGAATATCTCTAGTCAAACGTTATTTAATAGTGTAATTTGCTCCCATGCACATCACACCTCCAGACTTCACTCATGCAGCAAAATGCGCTTTTTTTTAATTATTTCTTTTAATATAAAAAATTTATTTCTATTGACTTTTAAGCTCTTTGCCAATACTGTAGGACACAATTTTGTTCCAGTCAATTTTTGTTCGCATTACTGGTAATTGCCTTCGCAGTGCTTTAAAGGTGGTGTCGGACATTGTTTGATAGTTCTCGGAAATTGCCGTTTGATAATCGTTTTCAGATTCCTCGACAAACCGTATCAAATCCTTCGCCGTTTGCTTCTCATTGGAGATCGCCAGGCTCTCCTTCACGTCTTTGCTACTGACCAATTGTACATTTCCATCCTCATAATAATGTACTTGTACTTTGAGACTACCTCTCAGTTCAGCGTTACCCGAACTTGGAGTGAAACTGACGGTCCACACTGAACGCCAGCGGCCGTTCCAGAAATTTTTAGGTTGAAACTGATGATCTTCTATGCATGCCGTTAGCGTTATGTTTCCTGCATTAAAAAAACAATTGTTACTTATGATGTCCTCTGATTTGTTTAAAGTCAACTGATTGAAATAACAATTACCTCCAAGGGATTTTCCAAAAACTGAACAAGCGCCATGTCTGTAATGACTTTGAGTATAATTCGTTATCTCTTCTTGAAGGGCTGACCTCCAAGGCTCTGCTAAGGGATCTGGTTCGTAAGATTCATAATCTTGTGCTTCCTTTCTCAGGTGATCATATTTAAAACTTTGCTTACTCCGCGCATCATAAAACCTTTGAGAACCCAAGTCATTGTGTTCTGTTATGAGTGCTGGGTGGTCACTTCCTTCTATCTGTACGTGATAGAAAAGACAGTTTTAGTATTTTACTTTTTTTTACATGCTTATTTTCCCTTATGCTAATTAATATATCACAATCTACATATGTATATTTTTGCACGTCTCGGATTTATTATTTTACAGAAAAAGATATAAACCTTGATTTTTTTATATTGCAAAATAAGTTATTTGCAGTAGAGAAAAAACGAATAAAAGACATTATGGCATTGCCACTGGCATTGTACTTGCAGTGCCTAACCTCAGCTGAATTTACAATAGTTTCCAAAATATAGACATCACGTAGCGATCTAGGAGAAAGGAAATAGTCTTCGTTTGTACATTCGGAGATTAAATAGCGATACGATGTTCCTGTTGTCTAGCTATAGCAAAATTTCCATAACCTGGCGTGAGGGGGGAGGGGGGTCGGGTTCGAGCCGGTCGTGCGAGAGCCGCGGAGATGTCACGTGACGGTGATCGTCACCTGGAGCAAACGTCATCCGCGCAATGAGTCCCAAAAGGTCCCGATAACGCGAGATAGATAGACACAAAGTGTTTAAGGTCACTGTGGTCGCGCCTCGCGGGCTTTCGGAATCGATACATACACTTAAAAGGAAAAGGGGGTAAACGCGCAAAAGGGCGCCAAGAGTGCGAGCCGCGTATGCCGCAAGTTAGAGGAAGGTTGCGTGGGAGAAATACAGGGTCAGCGTACGCGGTACCGTCGGCGGCCGCCTATAATGATGATGATGATGACGATGATGATATACCTTAACAGGCGTGAGCTGGTCCTTGTTATACTGAGCGAAGGCTCCAGACGCGCCTTCCTTCAACAGGTTGTCATTGTTCAGCAGGACCCTCACGTCGTTGAACACCTCGTTGAACTCGCCCGGCGGCGAGTGCAATATAAAATCCGAGACTATTCGCACTTTTTCCTGGTCCGGAATCACCGCATCTCCATCCGCCGCCATCTTACCTTTCCCACTGGCACGCACACTTCGCCGCCGCCGCCGCCACCGCCACCACCACCACCACCACCACTACCACCACCACCACCACCACCACCACCACCACTACCACTACCACCACCACCACCATCACCACCACCACCACCACCACCACCACCACCACCACCACCACCACCACCACCACCACCAACACCACCGCCGCCGATGTCAAAAGCGAGGGTATGGTGCGGTGGTCACGGACGGATTCAGGTTGTGCTTGGTCTCTCCTCCGAATCGTGGCTCCGCTTCGTAGTTCGCGTCCCGTGGCGCCGCTCGCACTGGCTCACAGCGGTGCTGATGGTGCTGATATACCGGGTGGCGCCAATTCACTCCACGTAAGACACGTTAGTCTTCCTTTAAAAAAAGAAGAAAGAAGAAAAAGAAAGAAATCAAGTCTTAAATATAATTATCAGAAACTGCGTGATCTTTTCCATCTTTTTCTTCGTAAAACTGAATTCTTCTTCTGTTATTTTTTTTTTTTCCACTACTTTAAAAGTTCTATGTACAGATATGATTCATATCGAATGAGAATGAATCACACCCTCGGAACAGTCCTTCGCACGCGGAGACGAGCGAAACATGATTCTGGCAGATAGTGTATAGCGTTTATCTCAAATCTGGCAGCAGAAGTGATAACGAGCAATAATTATTGTCGCTCGCGTATACCCAGCAATATATAATATTTTAGTTCTCAAATAAAAATTGCTTCCCAGCAAACGAAAATAGATTGAAATGAATTCAGATTTTCAGAAATATTGATTCACGAATGTTAAAATGAATGCTTTTCAATCCTGAGTGCATTTTTATTCATTTATAGCAATTGTATGAAGCATATCTCTATGCGTTTCAATTTAAAAATAATATTAGCTTTTTCTATGCACAATTGTGAATATTGTTCAATTCAAAATTTTGAATAGGAAATGCAATTTTTCCATCCAATTGCATTCAATTGAATCTAATCGAATTCAATTGAATCCAATTAAATCCAAAAAAGTATTCGTTATTTAAAATATGCATTCGGATAGAAAAAAAATTCAATCCATTTTAATTTATTCTCATTTGCTGGATTATGTCTTCTCGTTTATGGACACGGAAGACGAAATGATAAAAGTAATATTACATTGTTACATTATTTATAAAAGTAATATTAACGTTATATGTATATACATATTATTATAATAATATACCCAGCAAACAAGAATGGATTAAAATGAATTGAAATTTTTTTCTATTCGAATGCGTATTTTAAATAGCGAATACTTTTTTTGGATTTAATTGGATGCAATTGGATTAAAAAACTGCTTTTCCTATTCAAAATTTTGAATTCACAATGCATAGAAAAAGCTAATATTATTTTTAGATTGAAAGGCATAGAGCTATACTTCATGTAATTTCTATAAATGAATAAAATGCATTCAGGATTGAAAAGCATTTATTTTAACATTCGTAAATCAATATTTCTGAAAATCTGAATCTATTTCAATTCATTTCAATCCATTCTCGTTTGCTAAGTTAACTAAAAAATTATAACATTGATGTAATTAATAAGTTTGCAAATGTCACTCGATATATTTTTGTCAAAATCTTCGCATGAAAAAATCACATAACAGCAATGTAAATAACACTTTATATCATGATAAATGATCGTTTATTATAGACTGAAATTAGCGTAGAATCACAGAGTGTCATCGATCACTCGAATTTTCTCGTTCACAAATCACATCGGTAATGGAACAAAATCGATGGACATGTTTAATTACTATTGTGCAAATGATTGGAGAAAAAATCGTTATTTCGGCGAAGACAGCGCGAAAGGTATTTTATAAATGTAATTTGGATCATAAGAGGCAATAATGATCTAGAAGAATTGTTCCTATATGTTCCTTGTCTCTCTTCAAATTAAATCCTTTTAATGCGCTCGCAACATCTCGCGAATGAATAACGCTAATTCCACGCTGCATTTGAATTTTCAGTATCCGCTGATATCCGCATGCTAAACAACGTCGTCTCAAAATTGTAGACGATATTTTTCATTTGATCTACTATAAGACGTCGGAATTCCGATTGAAAATGGCAGATGATCCGAATCGTGACATCTTGCCTGTAAAGGAAGGCTCCTGCGTGGACACGGTTATCAGTGCTATAGGTTCGTATCCATTTGTATTGTATATATAATAATTCCAGTTGGATAATTTACAGCCAGCTATGTTCGATATTCCTCTGATTTGCAGCCTTATTTTCTATACAGCGCGCGCAAACATGAATTTCTTCCTACGTCATGTTCCAAAATTGAAATCAATATTGTTATACAAATCTATTATATATACTATTTTTTTATTATTGCATGTCATGATATGCAAAGTGAAATGCGTGAATAACATTTTGAATATTGGAAGATCCTAGAGAACGTTATCTCGTTTGCAAACTCGATCGCTATCAACTGGAGGATAAGTATCTACGTTTACTTGATGAAATGAGCAATCTGAAGAAATTATCCAACTGTCAAGAGGATAAGATCAAGCGGCTCGGAACGAAGCTGATTAGACTGGCTGGTAGTCCAAGATTGTGTGGATTAACATTAGATATCGTCAATGATAGGAATAGAATGGCTGCTCTCGAGCTTGAAAATACCAAGGTAAATTAATAATTGGATTCTACTTAATTGGATCTTCTACTCAAAAAAATAATGTAAATATTCTATTGTATATTATTTTTATACAGTAGATTATTAAATTGTTCATAATATTATTAAGTTATATCATGATACTCTCTCTTTAAAAAACGAAATTAACACTAAGGATTATATGTAATCTGTATGATTATAAATTATAAATTAAAAAAAATAAATATTTCGAAATATTCTATTTTAGCTGAAAGAGAAAATCGCTGTGATGAGGAATCAATTGTTGAGTCACACGATGAGCGGCAGGTCGTCGTCGCGCAGCCGTAATCGCGTTAGACCATCGTCTTCCGGGATTGTGTAAGTATATGTACTAGGTATATGTATATACTATTGTATGATTCATTATGTCGCGGCATTGAAATACTGAATCGGCTCTCTTTAGGACGTGTCGAAGCGAGAATAACCGCGTGAGAACGCCATGCTGTCAGTGCATCGTCGGGGCAGGGGACGATGACGGGATGCGAAATTACTTCGTTAAAATCGAGGTAAAATTAGTTCGAATAAACTCGATATTTGCACTATAGTCAACTTCATATTATCTCATCTACTTCATTTGTATGGCACAATCAATGTCATATTTCGCGTATATAGAATAAAACGAATTTGCGGAATAATGTAAAATAGCATAAAATATGTAAAGTGTTATTGCATGAGTTCCTTTGCATGATTTGATATTCGAACGAAACATACCTTTACGAGAACATACACACTTGCTCGTTATTAATATTACATAATTCTTACTTAGCGTCCAACTTTTATTCGTAGAAATTGGAGGCGCAGAAGAAAGACATGACAAGTCGTATAATAGAATTGGAGAAAGAACTGGCATATTTAACCAATAATCGAAAAGAGAAAGTAGCGGAACATGTAGAATATATACGGGTGTGGCGACAAATGAAGCAATTAAACGATAAATTAATGGCAACCCAGGAGAAAAATACTGCACTGACTACTGAAATTAATGACTTGAAGACAACTCTTCAACTAATGACGAAGTATATTTATTATCTCTTATTCTTATAGATATAATAAATTGTTTAACATATATATTTATAACTTAGATATTACAAGAAAAATAGTTAAATATAGTATATTTCTAATTTGAAAATTTATTATTTTATTAGAAATAATCAGGAAATAGCGGCTGTTCTTTCCTCGGAGAGAACGCGCATAGCCGAGATCGACGACCAGATGTTGAAGGCAAAGAATTCACAATTCACATTACGCGAAAGAGATGAACAGATACGAGATCTTATGAACGAAATTAAAATATTGCAACAACACAATAATGAACTTATTATGCTCATGTCAAAATACGAGCAATTTGAATTAGAAAATATTGAATTAAAAAAAAGAACTTTGCGATGACGCTCAGGAGCAACAGATTTTGAAGACTGCTTTCAACAATGAGCAGGTTAATATTATAGCTACCAATGAGCGATTACTCACGAAATTTCAAGAATTGCAGACAAATATAGATGTTTTGACGGTACAATTAGCGGTTAGTATATATATATATATATACTAACTACTCTACTGCACATCTAATTAAAAAATTGCCTAGTGCTTGATTAATTCTCATTATCAGTTTTTTTTATAATATTTCCAGTCTTTGCATACGCAAGATAAAAAGCAGGACTTTACAATAACGGTACCATCGGATGTGGAACAATGTAAAAAGTGTTGCGAAATGTACGATAAAATTATGCAACTGGAAAAAACTGTAGGTAATACTAGAGAAGATTGGCAATCGGCAGATAAATCAGTACAGACAATCGTCTTGTCTATTACTAGCGCAAGGGAACAGGATACAATGATAATTTCAAATAATGAAGATAAGATATTGTCTCAATCGCTATTGAACGAATGGAAGACAAATCAGGAAGCGAATGGCACGAATGTTATATCCCGAGAAAAAATATTAAAATTGTTAGATCAAGCACAAATTAACACTCCTTTGGGTGCATCAAGGATCACTCCTAAGAAAGAATGCACGGGCAAGTGCATTTTGGACGTAGCTCAGAAGCACAGGCAAGTCGTACCCCTCGAGAAGCTACTGTTCGGTGATTCTAATTGTTGACAGAAACTCTACCGTTCGGTACTAACTGTAAATATATTTTATAAATATAGCATTTATATTCTTATACAGTCATCAAATGTTAGGAAAATTGTTTAAATATGTGACAATGCTTTTGTGTGTGTGTGTGTGTGTGTGTGTGTGTGTGTGTGTGTGTGTGTGTGTGTGTGTGTGTGTGTGTGTGTGTGTGTGTGCGTGTCGTGTCGTGTCGTGTGTGTGTGTGTGTGTGTGTGTGTGTGTGTGTGTGTGTGTGTGTGTGTGTGTGTGTGTGTGTGTGTGCATGTGTGTGTGTGTTTTTATATGTATGTATATCATGAGCGATATATATCTATTTTCTTTTTAATCAAGGATTTTCTCTACATATTCCCTTGATTCAATAATTGTAATTGGTATTTTGCATTCCTTGTCGCAGAAATCAATAACTTGTGTACATATTACAGAAAACCTTATGTGTTCTTAAAAATTTAATAATTTCTCGATATTGTAAGATATAAATATACATATATATATATATTTTATATATTCTATTTATTTATATAAGTACATCGTTGTGTATAACAGTTTTTTGTATATGTGCATTTCAATATTCAGGATTTTATATTTTTTTGTAATCTTATTTTATATATCTTGTTTCATACCTTGTTTTTCATATCTTTTAATATTATTAAAAATTAAAAAATTAGAGTTTTAATATTACTAGTATTCTATCTATTGCAGTGAAGAAATATCTTGTCAGCGCGATATATTAAGCGCTATGCAGGAGAATTTACAGAAAAGATTCGCATATTTGGAAAATTCAAATATAACACTAGATCAAATACTTTTGATTTTATTCGACGTTATGCAAGAATTCTTATTTACTAACGTTGATGGAAAATCATGTTTGGATCATCAAGTATCTGCGATCGAAGATCAGTTAATTGACGTTAACAACAATCTTCCTACAAAAACTATTCGCGACATTAATCAACATGATTTTAATACAGAAGCCACGAAAGATTTCGGTAATGATAATCATATAATCTAAAATTTTCACAAACTCTTAATACGAAAACAATTTAAAAATGCGATAACGAGTGATTATACCTCCAATAATTTTAAAAACTATTATGCGAATTTAGAATCTGATCGTTGTACGAGCTGTTCTCTTAAATCGACTGCCTTTTACTCCAAGAAATGCAATTTTGCATGCAAAAAAAAATCTGCATCCATCTTAGCGAGTTCATCAATGAAAGACATATTTGATGCTATTTCCTCTCCTCTAGCTTACAGAAAATCATATCGAGATATTAGTAAAGATTTTTGCGTAAGCAATTATAATATTTCTCCATGAAGCATTAAATTATAGCATAGTGTAATGTCAATGATTTTTATTTAGCCAGAAAAGATGGTAAAGATAAAAAGATTAAAATCGCCCCGTTATACCAAATGTAATTTAACGTGTCACTTGCGCAAAGTGAAAGATCCACTGTCCCTGCAGGAGAAGCGAAAATTACCTTGCACAATCGAGTGTTTGAATGACAGTATAATGTTACCAATGTGTCCAATGGATCCTTTATTAATTACTGACAGGCAAGGTCTCATTGAGATTCACATTTCGCGATTGCAACTTTCTACATCGGTTAGTATATCTCATACATTTTCCATTGTTTTTTGAAGTGGAGAATATAAACTTTATGTTATGTTTATTGAGATCATTAGGTTACAAATATTCCCGACGAAGAAGATATATGTAATCTTCACGTTTACGTAAGCTGGGATGTTTGGGGCGAAAAGACCGCTTATACACCGAGAATGAAGTGCCCTAATCTGATTTTTAATTCGTCCTGCGTATATCGTATACTGGATCTTTTCTCATTCTTCAAAAACGTACTGTCGGAATACCTCATTTTTCGAGTAAACATTGTTCGCCGAGACGGTACTAGCTACACATTCGCCCGAGCGAAAGTCTCCATTAAAGATATCTTAGATTATCCGCAAAACAAATTGCATTATATCGTTCCTGTGAACAGTATAATTTGTTCCTTCTTCGACGTTAATTTCGGCCAACTATCATTGTGGGTCCGATTGAGTTGTAATGTCGATATGGTCGAAGCTTTTAAGAAGCAAAACGTAAATAAAACGTACATAAACTCGTTGAAAGATATCCAACAAAAGGAAAGTTCGATGTCTGAAGATTCAACGGATACCCAAGCGCCATTAGACTCAAGTAACATTGCTCGATCGTATATAATTAAGATTTGTATATATATATATATATATATATATATATATATATATATATATATATATATATATTAGTATATNTNTNAGTACGTACGTACTAACTTAAATTTAAATTAAATTTAATTTT
>NW_012130080.1:1000060-1046541 GCF_000143395.1 Atta cephalotes | reverse complement strand
TACGTACGTACTACGTAACGTAACTAGTTAACGTACTAGTACTATATATATATATATATATATATATATATATATATATATATATATATATATATATATATGTACTTAATTGGAATATTTGATTGAGAACTGCAACTTATTAAATAATTATACTTTTTTTTGTATATGATTAAGTCGATTGGATTATATGCCATTAGCAGCAATTGTATTATAATCAATCATACAAATATTATTAAGACAATTGGTGAATTAAATTATATTAATTGCAAGTATTGAATACTTCAATACATAACGTCATATTATCAAAATCATAGATTTTCAATATGAAACTGAAAACTCGGACGAGGAAAATTTTTATGTCAATTTAAAAAATGAAGAATTGTCTAACAATGAAACGAATGAAATGTCTGAAGAAAAAACTGGAACGATTGCAATGAAGTGAGATTTCTTCTTTGCCGTCTTATTGTGTTTTCTCACGTTATTTAAATTGCTCGCAAAATTGAATTTTGCAACTTGAAAAATAATTTTAATTAGTTCAGATTACAAAACGGATAAAAATAAGAAAAGTAAGGAAAATAACTCTTCGAGGGATTCACCAAGCATGACGGAGTTCAAAACATTATTGGCGAATGTAAGATATGTTTAGCATATTATGGAAAACTTTCGCGATTGTATAAGAAATAGCAAAAGCGTGTTATTTGTAAATTATCGAGATTCCGGACGTATTCAGGATATTTCGTTGCTCGAAGGATCAAGCAGCACGATCCGCGATATGGACGAGATTCTCTCGGACAGAAACTGGGAGAGGTATAAGCAGAGGAGTCTGCTGACTTTTGCCAGTACATTTAATAATTTATTACATCTGTATTCATGTATGCTGATTGAATAGCTCGGTATTGAATTAGTGGTCCAAAAATACTTGCAGGAGCTAACTCGTTAAATGTGGAAACGCAGGATTACCAAAATGGCATCTCTATTTGCGTATGGGACTGTTCCATTAGTTATATTTAGATGTTCCACAAAGAGTGCTGGATTACAAACACAAATTTTCTGTAATAAAAAAAGCTATTGAGTATATTTTATACTGTTTAGTTATTTAACGCTGTAAATTAAATAGCTATAGTAAATTGAGCTTCTGAGTTTAATTTAAAAAAAATTTTAATTAAATTTTATTCAAATTTCTGATTTTATTGTTTAATGCAAAAAATAAAAATTTGCGAAATAAGCTAACAGAATTTTCATCGAAGATGTATCATCCATAATTTATAGAAAATTATTTTATCACAATAAATTATCATACGACAGCATTTTAATAATACTTGATGTAAAATAATTAGTACATTGTACACCAGCACGTTTCTGATGGAAAAGCATACCTAAAAATATTTTCGTTAAAAGTATATCAATTTTTAAATGTACGTGACATTGTATGAAAATTAATTCAATGCAATTCTGATTTAAATACGCTCTTTTCAGCGCAATGAAAAGGATGCGATAATCATAGAAATAGTGAGTATGCAATTTTTCGACGACAGTTGCGTGATGCAGGACGATCAGATACATTTACTTTACGTAGAATATTCTTTCCTCGAGAAACGTGGCGAAGATATGGAGACCATTTCCATGAAAAAACCAAAAACAAGTGCTCAAGAAATGGTCTTCAATTATAAGAAAAGTATATCTTTATGCGTAACAACAAATATTTAGATTAATATTATAAATTAATAAAAAAACGTGTCTTCAAATATGATGTAAATTATAAATGAGAAAAATCATTCAGAAAGTATGTAACGTAAGTACAATAGTTTCGTAATTTTAGAATTTTGGATAAATGAAATAACACATCCCGTGCAAAGACAAAATTTGCGCGCCATGTTAGCCGAAGACATAAGTCCGAATATCAATTTTACTGTTATTAGTGAACCATTACCCGAGGAAAGGGAAGTTAAAGATTGCGAGGAAGTGGGGCAAGTATAATAATCTAATAAATCTATTTTATTTGGAATGTTCATAATATTATTGCAAATATATAGAAATTTATATCTATTACTTCGTGTTTCCTCTTATAATAATCTTCAATTTTATAGAATTGTATGTGTGATTTGAGATTTAATATTTAATAGCTAATTTCTATTCACATTTCTTTTAGTTATGCAACTTTTGATATAAAACAATATGCGCTTGGTGATGAGAGAAAATATATATTATTGCCGATCAAAGATAATCAAAATAGAGAAATTGGGACACTGAAGGTAATATACATTATCTCCTCTTTGTTAATAATTATTAAATTTAAATTTATTACAGATCTCTGTGTCTAGTATGAATGCTATTCAACAATGTTTACCAAAATTAAGATAGATCGATTGCATTTGGTACAAATAACAATATGAGAGACAAATATTACATGCATTTAGATTATTAGATGATTCGAATGAAATCGAAAGATCAATGTCTTCTGATTCAAGAGAAGAATTCAATTTCTAATCATATTTATTCAAAGTTTATTCAAAATTGTCCACATTTTTCTAATATATTAAATTATGTTATAACATCAAATTAATAAAAAGTATTGACATATTTATTAATTTTTCTTGAGTTTATATAAATTATTATTGGTTTACAGACTTTGTTTCTAAACTTTTTTATCGTTTTTAGCGTTTCTTTACATTTTCGTTGAGATATTTAAGTCTTTTCCTTTTCTACTTTGTATTGATGCAGCGTGTTATTTGGTTGCAATGTGCTATTTTGTTGAACTATATTATTCGTCGAGATTTCAGCGGTTCTATTATTCATATACAATTTCTTGTTATCTTTTTGAAGTAATTGGACGATTTCTTGATGTTGTTTTTTCATCTCTGATGACAGTTTAGTTCGGCGAAATATATCATTGTAGATATTTGTAGCTATCTGAAACTCTCTGCAATCCTGTGGGCTACGGGCAATTGACCAAACACCCACTATCGTGTCGATACCCTGGCATACTCGACACATACCTGTGTATATTATTATAGATCTTTTTTAAAATTTTTGACTGATTTCCTCGCGTGTAATATTTATCAAATGCAAAAAAATTAATTTACTCTATCGCTTATCGTACCTGCGAACACCGCCAGAGATTTCGTGCGATTGTCAATGGCAAGTAAGGAAAATGGTCCACCTTTCCTAAAAGGTGCATATCCGGTTAAATTCCAGGCGGGATTCAATAAACTTTGATGAGCGGGCGGAGGTAATAATTTTGCGAGCGTCACGTTTATTATGCGATTAGTAACTTTCATGTCGATTCGTACTCCACCCTGAATAGTTATCCATGAACCCGATATCTTGCAAGGCAAACCTATGTTGGAAAAGCATTATTTTGTTTTAACATTAAGCTCTCTTAGACTGGCCACACTCGTTCAACTTGTTAAGTGACTTACTTAGACTTAAATTGTAGACGTAAGTAACGCATAAGCTTTCACATATGACGTGCAATTTATTACTGTGTCTCCAAGAGACAGTAATAAATCGTACGTCATATACCAAAGCTTGTCGTTTCTTACGATTGTCTCTAAGTAATTCTTATGCTCAGACTCTATACTTGCGCAAGTGCAAGTTTATTTGAACGTATATGGCTGACCTTGGACTTCCAAAATAATAAATTTTAATATAATTTTAATTTTATTAATAAGATATAGATATATTGGCTAATTGAAATTTCTTAAAGAAAATTTGATATTTAAATGCAAGAATTAATTAAATGTCGAATTTAAAGTAAATTAATAAAATTAAGATTATGCAATAACCTTCTATCTGTTCATTTTCAGTGGCTCGATTTGATTTAATTTCTTCTAATTCGTCAATAATCTTTTCCAATATCTGATTGGCAACTTCCTTGGTTTCGTTTAACGTCGCAGAAACATTCGCACGTTGTATTTCTTCCGTTGTCTTTATTGAAATCACAGATGTAAGATTATCATGCATTTGGTCGTTCATTGGTTTGTTATTTGTATTATCATCACTTTGGAATTGTCCATGAATAATTTGAATCGCTTTCTGTTTTTCCTCAATTAATCCTTGTTTCTTACCATTGTTATACCAACTCTGTTTGATATTATTTTCTCGATCAGGAATCAAGACATGTTCTATTGGTCGATCGACAGTTGATTGAGAAAATACCGGAGCGTGATTGATAATTTTGTGTATGACTTGATTCGTGGAAATAACAGGTAAACGTGCTATTGCAGGTCCAAAATCGTTCTCAGCGATGTAGACATTCGAAGTTCCCGGAATTTTGCGAAGGATGTGCGGCACATCCATTGAAGTACCAGAATAGACTAGCACTTGCACTTCTTGAGGTTTGCTCATTTCTGGTATAATACTTAAATTTGAATATAGACGAGGAACTTTTAAATCCTGATATTGTAGCACATTGTTAGGAATATGTTCAACTTTGATTTGCGGACCAAGAATGATATCCGCACTGGTAGTGAGAACTTTCGCGAAATCAGAATTGACAAAATTTTCAGTAGGAGATTCCATTTCATTGATGTATATGCTTTCTTTAGGTCGATTAATGTTCGATATTTGAAACTGATAATCCTTCTGTGTTATCTTGGGAATGTACAGATTTCCTGAATCGGTTTTCTGATCGATCAGTATCGGCAAGTACGTAGATGCGTAATCGACAGCGTTATCTTCATTTGTTTGACCGATCACAGAATGATCGATCTCCCAAGGTTTTAACAATTCGTAATTGTAAGTTAAATCTTTATCATACGAATCTCTGTCTGTGAATTGCTGTTTGAATCGTGAACGATTGATTAATGGTTTGCTGGCAAAGACAGAATCATTTGAGATTTGCCTAGCGATTCTGTCATTTTCAATCTCTGTTTCATCTTTTGATTGCATTTTAATTGGTTCGACATTGTCGTTATTATAATATTCCGAAGATACGAATCCATGATTCCTGGAATCTTTTTTAAAATTTTTTTTCGTATTAAGCGTTTAATCTTCTTATTTGGCATTTCACTAATTTTTTGATGTCTTTGTCTTGAGTGACTGTCTTTTTCACTTACAAAGTTTCGTTCAGCAATGTTATTTTTAATTATTTTATTCACAGTATTTTGATTTGTCCCATCAATATTAACAGGTAGATTTATTTTTTGTCGTTTCTTCTATAGAATAAATATTACTAATTAAATTAATATTTAAATAGAAAAATAATAAGATCTTTCTTTTATTCACCTTAATATGATTTTGCTTGCGTAACCAAGGATGTGCTTCATATCGTTTTAATCCATGTTTATTTCTCTTTTTTTTCCTCTTTTCATTACGATTTAATAATTCATTCAGTTTTCTCGTATTTACTATTGGTTTACGTATACTTTTCATTCTATCTATCAATATATCTTTCATATTAGAATGATTCTGTACAGTCCCGCTTAGATTTGCCAATTTCTTTATATTACGTTGTAATTGCGGCGATTCAAGAGCTTCCTTCGCTAATTTCTGTGCTAAGAATTTAATTTTTTTTCGTTCAGAATTGAACGTAGCCTCTAAATCTATATTTTTGTCAAATCTTTCATTAGAAACTTGCTCGTCTAAATTCGATCTTTTCACTATCGTTTCCTTTTTACATTTATTATTGTCTTGTATGCGGAAAAAATCCTTTGCAGGCGGAATAATTGATTGCACAGCAGACACGTCATTGCAAATTATTCTGAGTAGTAATGATATTATCATGACGAACCTGATCACACATAAGGAAAAGCTGTTGTTGTACATATATCGTATCGCAATAAAATTTGGCAATACCTTAGATATCAAAGATGTGTACGATGCCAAGAATACCTGTAGTGTTTGCTTGTATTTCTTGGTATCATTTACAAAGCATTTGCTATTCTAATAAGAAAATTCCTCCTTCCTTTCTCCTGTTTTTTATTTAAGATTTATTTATTAATTGTAGCTCAAACTTTACGATCCCGCAGTTCATCGGCGAAACCGAGAAATTGCACAATTCTTTGAGTCCCTCGTAATTACATCGATAGATGTGTAGATGCCTTCATTAGAATAAGGCATTCGCGACAAAATGAGATTGACGAGAAGAAAGCAACATTTACGTGTCGATTTATCGCTCGCAAATTTTTATCTACATATTGGATTTAACTTTGTTTTGTGTTCAGAGTTAGTACAATTCAAATCTTTAAAAATTATGATTTAAAAAATAGAAGTGTATATATATATATATATATATATAATTTTTCATCATTTTCAACATTGCCAAACTTTAGTGTTTGTTCGTCAAAATTTTATATCACGTTAAAAATGTTGTTAATCACTACAATTTTTTAGGATAATTAACATTTTTGTTATGACGTTAAATTTACAACGTTGTATTACATATTATAACAGATTCGATACGCAAATAGATCTCATCTACTCTCAATTTAAAAGCCGCGTAATAACGAAATACGTCATAATTGATCAGTGGCAAAGAAATCGCAGTCAGTATAACGTTGCTAACCGTATCTTGGTATCGATTTAGATCCGTGAAGAGAAATCCCTGGAGAGACGTGCAGGCATCGATTATTATTAGAAGCGGCCGAAACTCGGCCAATTGACCGCGCTACGAATTAGCACATGCAAACCCCATAACAATGATTTCGTAGCAGTTGTTCTCATTTTAGTTTGTAGAACAAGAATGAACAAGAATTTATTACATAAAAAATAAAAAACATTTTATAAGTAGAAGAATAGATTTTATCAAAGAGAAAGAAAGTTTTACGTTACTTTATTTTTAAAAATTATTTTTTGAAAATTATTTAAGGAATAAAAAAATAGTAAATAAATTAGAAAATATTAATAATATTAAGATTAATATTAAAAGATTTAAAAAATATTTCATCAGTTATTCGTGATTTTTTAAATTAATGCAATAACAATAAGTTGTATGGATATTTTTAGAAAAGAACACTAGAAGAAATGTAATTAATAATATTTTAGTGTACTTGAACATATATTGTATATACTAACGTGCACACACTGCTTAACTCACTTTACAATTACTGCAGAAGAAAATCTCATTGAGTAACGACTACATCAATTCAGGTGTAGTTCAATTTAAAAATAGGAGGGAATTTTATCGTCCTGTAGAATTAATGTAATGTTTGAAGAACTGAATTGGTATAATGATTAAGGAGAAAAATTTAAGAAAGCAATTCGGAGCATCATGTCGAAGAGATTATCGATGGCGATGAAGAGGTAGAGAAGAGAAGAAGAAGAAACTGCATTCGGGCATCGGGACGCGTTGTCGCTGGCATTGGTAGCAGTCTCGAGATAGCCGTCGGCTGGCTTCCTCACTGGCTCGGGCGATTTATTCGGGGATTCCTAGGTAGTCGAAGTGGCGAGCGAGTGACTCGGCGACGTTGACGGAGATCGACGAGGAAGATCATTTTGTATACGTAATTCAATTGCTTTCCCTTTTACGTGTTAAAGCCGATAATCCGAGGGTTGGTGAGTGAAAACCGAGGCGCAGTCTCGAAGATCCTGGAGGTCAGTGCATGGCTCTTTCTCCTTTTTCTCTCCTCTCAGGACAGTTCTGTTTTTCTTTCTCCCCTGATCACATTTCCCTTTCTGACTATTGTCTCTTCTTTCTCTCGTTCGTCCCGTGTCAGCTCAGCTCGTTGGTGCTATTTTCGCGCGAGTGTGTTGTGCAAGTGTCGAATGTTAGCGTTAAGGTGCTGATTCCGATGTAGAGCTCGTTCGATAGGTCAAGTCGTCTCTCGCTCCGTTCGTCGAGAAACCTCACCCTGTCCAACTTATCCTACACTCCTGACATGTATATTCTGCTGTGAACGGTTTATGTATGTATGTGTGCAAGTACAAAAGATCGTACTTGTTAGAAATGCAAACGCCATCGTCTTCGATGAACGGTATCGAGAAATTCATTCAAAGTTTAACCAATATTATAGGCATAAATATTATCTATATATATTTTATATGAAGATATGATAATTGAAATGAAGTCTATTATAACTAATGTCATTTATAAAATCTACTTCGTTAACATTGTGAATATCATATTAATATTCTACTCTGTCTATATAATATTAAAATTTGAATTTGTCAGAATATAATTATAATTCTGGATCAATATTAGAAGTCAAATCATACATAAGTGTATCAACAACGATCACTTATCGCTTTGAACGAGCAAAGTTATTGGTCGCTTAAATTATAGCGAATGACAATTGCAATTAATCTTGATAATGACAATAATAATTTTATGATTTATTTGTCATACTGTCGATTTGTTTTAAGTGACATGTATAAAATACTGCCATGCGAAAGCGTAGCACGTTGCGAAAACGAAAGCGTGATAATAGTCTTCCTGAACGAGGAAACCCCGTTGTGATGATATATGATATTTTGCTTCAGCAAAACAGATTAATAAATGTGGTTAATTAGTTAAGGTCTGGATTCGGTGTCGCCAACTAAATGTTTGTTCATGTCGGTCTCAATTTTCGAAATATTATACTTAAGTAATTGAAGCTTGTTTTATTAAAACAATTTTTATATCTCATATTAAATTAAAAGAAGTAACATAATAGATTCTATCAATTAAAAAATTTGATTAAAAAATAAGGTGCACAAGATTTTTAGAAATTTCAATTTTCATTTTAATATTATTTTGTAATAGTATTTATACAATTCACTTTTTCGTTGATCCGTTTAGTACTTAAAATTACAAATTGATAATATATTTATTAAGCAAATATAATTATACGATTTTTTTATTATTACATCATATGATATATTAAGTATATTAATATTTACAAAATATGTTTAGCTATGTCCTAAAGATCGTCAATATGAATTTTTCTCGCGATCAAAACAGTGAGACGGCCAACTGTGATAATGTATGTACACAGCCTGAAATTTTTGGCCAAATAAAACGCATAGCTCTCTATGTATCGCTCTAGTCGTGCTCAAGGTGCTTCATAAAATAGCTGCACTATTTTCCTGGCACAGTTTCCCAGAGTCAAGCATCCAATGAATCAAACCGTAGGAAGGCCAAGTTTTTAGTTTTGTATAAACAGAGTTATACATACATGTCGACACTCTACGAATTTGCGCGTAAATTTTATTTAGTAAACTACCTACTAGCAAACCAAGCTTGGTTTACTTTGTGGAGAACAATAGAAGCTGATAATGTAATTAATTACTTTTACTGTACCTTCAAGTCAATCAGTTCATTAACATTCATGAAATTTTTATAATTTTGCTTTTCTTAATTTGTTAAATTTTTTCGCAGCAATTAATTAAAAGAATTAATTCGATTTTATATTGGTGTCTAAACATTTTTCCTATTATATTAATAAATTAGATAGACAAATTTATAAATTTATTTATTGTTATATGGATGTGAATTTATCTTTTGTTTTTTAATTAAATTACTGGGATAGGAAAATAAGCATGTACATTACTAATCTTTGATCACGACTTATATTTGAGAAAAAATTTTCTCCCTAATGATAGCTCCGGGGCCATGTGTTTACACCACGTGAGTTGCTGTATCATTCACTAACACAAGGTAGTTAGTACACAAGGTAGTAACACAGTATATTTTCATTCCAGTGAAATGTCTAAAAAAATCGTGGATTAGCGCATGATTTGCTTTTATTATATCAATGATTGCAATCGTAATAAAGAAAGCTAATAATAATTACAAAGCTATAAATTATTTTTATATTAATTTGACAAAATTTTATAATTAATGCAAAAATTAAGGACGATGCAAAACATATATTTCGAAAATTGAAAATTGAAATTAAATTGAAGTTATGATCTGACGCGCGCGTTGCAATTTCCCCAAAGATGAATCATCTCGCGCATCAATCCCGCGATTCAGTGTGGCACTTCGGTGATGCGAAAATCGAATAGCGGAAGTGACCCGATTAACGGAGAAACGAATGAAAATGCGGCCAACACCGCGACGAGCCGACGGAGTCAGCCAATCGCGACGAACAGCTACAACTGTCCGCGTGTCGGAAATAGATCTTGGATGTCTCAAACCAAAGGTTGATCCACTAAGATGCTTACTTTATTCATCAGTGCATTACGCATTTATCGTCGTTGGCTCTGACCATTAGGTAATGAATTATAGTAATATTTACTTGACGGCAAAATCAAGGACTGTCGTAAAACGTCGCGATTTTCCGCAGGAAAGAGAGGAATCTTCCCCATCACCCTCTTAATATACCTATGTTCCATTTTAATATTCTTTATTTCTTCATATTGCAATTTAGTTAAGTTATATTGTCAGAGTTATAGTTCTTTCTCTATTTTTATTTTGCCTATAAATCAATCTATAGTTGGCTTCTATAGTTGGCAACTCTCACAGGTTTCATTATATTCTTCATTTTGAATGTAGGTTTAAACAGATATTAGACATTGCGATTGATGATAAGATTTCCATGGATAAATCTGTTGTGTTTTCTTGATTCTTTGATGTAGATAAGTTACCTACTGCTCGAAAGAGAGACTTTAAGAATTTGCAAGCTTTCTTGATTTTTGATGAAATTTATCTGAAACATTTAGCAACGATATGTTTAATGATGATATCGCAATGATATTAGCATTTATATAGACATATAAAAAAATAAAATTTGTTTATGCAAAAAATTTATCATAATATATATAAATTATTATTTTGAAATAATTATTGAGATAACAAGCTAATTTAGGTAAAACTTAAATTATATTAGTCTTTATTTACATTTGTTTCAGAATAATAATGTAACATTGAATGATTGAACACACATAATAATGGCATTTAATTCGCGAATGAGTACTACATCTAAAAGAAAAAAAGGTAAGTAATATTTGTTATATTTTATAAAAATTTTGTAAAAAAAATATTTTCCCCTTTGCTTAAATTATTACAATTATGCCGAGTAAGCAAATTTAAACACATTTATGTTGTTTACATAATAATAAATTGAATATATATTACGCAAAAAAAGGAAATTTAGAATTGTACTATTTAAATTAAATTAAATTTTATGATTTATGATAAAGATATTTATTTCTGTATGTAGTGTTTGTTGCATTGTTTATGCAGAATTTTCGTTGGAGTTATCTCGTACCATTACTAGTGGAACGATAATTCAACGAGGAATAACTGAAGAAGTCGTACATTTAACAAGCAGAGTAAGTATAATATTGATCATGAAAAAGAACGCCGCTCCTATTTTTTTCAATTATACTTTATTATTATTACTATATTTTCTATATTTAAAATAAAATAGCCATATATACGTTTTAATTTATAAAAAGAAAAAAAGCCATAGATTATAAGTAATGAGTATAGCTCAAAGAAATAACAAATGCTTAGATCAGTTTAAATTAATTAATATAAAACAATAAAAACACATCGATATTTAGCTATGTTTCAAAATTCAGTTTCAACTCTAAAAATTTATAGTTTACGTTACGTGCGTTCTATAGATTTGTACAATAGTATTGGTAGTGAATTTTGAAACACAGTCTTAGTTATAGAAAATGGTAGAAAACGTTTTATGTAATATGTTATGCGTTCGATATATCTGGAACTGAAACAAATGACATTTATTCATAGACATAGAACAGAAATAAGTATGTAAAAGAGGCAATGCTCCGTCTATTCATATTTCATACTATATGTCTATGGATTTATGTATTACAGTGATGCATACATTTGATGGACTATCTTGGTTTCTAAACACGCAAATACCGTACAAATCTTTAAATTGTCCAAAGCAAAGACAATTACGTCTCTATGACCAGTATTCATAGTCGATTCTTATTTTAAGACTGTCTTAAGTAATGTCTTAAGTTGCTTATATATACGGCCCTCTGATTAGCTTATGACATCTTAAGACGGCTTCAAATATAAGAATGAACTACGAATACCGGCCTATATTAGCGCTCCGATATTATTACTATTGATATATGCATATTGAAGCTATATTTTCATGCTACATATATGTATGCAGGAAATAAAAATGTATAAAAAAATTTTTATAATCTATATTATTATTGAACGCATTTTATGCAGACAGATTTTGGAACATATACTTTATTACATTATGAACAGATATTATATGAAGATATACACTTATAGAATTTCTCGACTATGTGAGTCTCATTTAGCGTGTGAGGTTGACATGTCCTTGACAACAGCAACATCTTTTTTGACACACTGTGTCGGTTTGTAGAAAAAATCTCGGAATCATTGTGATTGAGAGGAGACCAGACGAGTAGATGATAGAAGTAGATGGAATACCTGATTCGCTGCCAAAAGCTGTAGTCTACACACTGCCATTTCGAACCCTCCAGCGATACACGTGTGTCTTTCGTCTTCACGCGTTGTCTTTCCCTTTTTTCCCATCGCCTTTCGCTCGGCAATCTTTTTATTAAGATCGTTCTCTTTCACGCGATGCATACAAGGGATGCATTATGTTGGCGCGTTTCAAATTTCTCGAAGCAATGCTTCGTTCTCGCGATATTGCACCGAAATATGTGCCCAACCCTATTAGGCTTGGCTTAGTTAATCGTGCAACTTCTTGATGTTGTAATATATATAGAATTATTATCATCTCGTTACATATTTTATTACTGATTATATGAAGTAAAAATAGAATTTATTTTAATTCATTATTTGTCTTTTTACACTCCTTATCCCATTAGCTTTTTATAATATGTATATAATTATTAGTATTAATATCTTAGCACATATTTTATTCTATCATCATGACACTAATGAGACATTTCTGGAAATGGAGAGTGAAGCAAACTGGGGACAAAGCCCGAGGAATTTACACGGTTTACGTTTTACACGAGGTGCTTGCCCGGCATTGGTTGATTTTTATTCTCGGTTTATTTTTGATCGCATCGTGCAGTTTTAACAACGGTCAGATGCGTTTATCGGTCGTCAATGAATTATACGAGCAATCACGAATTCCGCTCACAATATGCACACGTCTGGCGCCTCGTCATCCAAAGGAATCTTCCGGATTTTGAGAAAAAGCGATTGAGAATATAGAAGAATTAATTTATGTGATTAATGTAATCAACTAAATACTTCATTAAATTCTGCAATCGACACTTAATTTCTGTAATCAATTTCTTGTTTTAATATTGTCAGAAGTTATAATAACAACTGTTGTATTTATTTAAATTTTATGCAGATAAATCATTTTATTTCTTTCGAATTAAATTTAACGTTTCATTGATGATTTATGCGCTTGTTCATTATAATGAAATAATATATAAATTAGAATGTTTTCATAATTATAAATCAATATAGACCTTGCATCATTTATCATGGTTCGCTCGACTTCTTCCCTGAGAAAGCTAACAGTTGTCGTAAATCACTGCGAACGACCGCGGAACAAAACGTTAAAGTAACTTTGGTTCGTCCATTAAGTCACGCTAGGAAAACTGCTCGTTCGACCATAAAAATATGCAAGTATGTTCTGAATGCTCGCGCGTGATTTTTCCTTCGTCTGCCAGCGGACTAGCACCAAATAGATGTTTAAGTTTAAACGGCATCGCTCATTCTCATCGTTTTTCATTGTAAAGCTTTATTTCTCACACCTATTCCGCTTGACATTGCCAACAAAGCGTCCGCGCATTTGTTTACGAAGGGCTTAACCATTCAGAGCAAAGCGCCTCTTATTCTTTTTAAACTAATATTTGCTATTTATTGCCGGGACTTGCGCAATATTTAATTGCTTAAAACGGAACTCCACTCATTATTATCAAGAAAATTATCAAGCAATTATTAAAATTTACACTATTAAAATTCATAATGAAAACATAGGAAATTCTAATTTACATGAGAAAAATATAAATATTCTTTGAGTAATCAATAGTACAATATAATTATATAAACATCAGATTATTAATTTCAATCGTAATTCTAATAAAATATATTCTATTTAAATTGTCATGCAGTTTCAGAACCGAATCTGTGGTTACCAAATCAGTGGCTTTCAAAACGCGAGAAACTTCCACGTGCAAACTCCCGTGCGCCGAAAATCCGGTGTCGGCTATGCACGACTTCACGGAGATCCGGGTCCGTGTACTCCGTTCTAAAGATGTATTGGAGAAGTGTAAGAAGGGTAGGCTATTTCTGGTCGTGGGAGCTGAGAGAGAGACTCGCTGTGCAAACGGCTCTTAGCCACTTCGTACGCAGAGAGTAGTCTCGTTTTCGCCGCGTATCGCCAATATACACCTTTCGGGAGGATCGCATCTCGTGAAAAGCCGAATGATGTGATCGGTATAATAAGAGTGAGGATGTTTTGCTTAGTGATCGGCATGAACAAGAATCTATGGGCTACTCACAAAAATTGTAGTATAAAAATAATGAAGAACGCGTTCATTCGATTACACTGGAACGAGAAACGAATGACATCAAATATGTATAATAGACGAGAATGAATATTTTCATGTAGAAAGAAATGATAAGAAGCAAAATAATTATATAATTTTTTATTTCTAACAAAGAAACAGGATAGAATAAAATTACTTCAACAATCAGTGTTTAGAGGAAAATTTGGAAAGAAATTTTGCTTTACAAGATTAAATATTATTAAGAAATTCAAAAAATTTCTGTAAATATTAAAAATTAATGATTATTAATAGTTTTATTTTTAAATTTGTAGTTCCTAAATTTCTTTTAAAGAACTATTATTAAATTATCTGCATAAAAGTGCATATATGTGAAATTAATAAATGGACTAATAAAGAAATCAAGATTGCAATTCGTGACATGAAATGATGTACAGAAATGTTTTTTTTTAGAATTATAAACATGAAAAATAAACCGTGAAACACTCAATATTATGTCAGTTTACAGGTGACGCGTGCGAGGTATTAAGCAATCAAAAGTAAAATGTCAAATGGTTAAATGCTCGTTCTAAGAAAAGAGAGAATAAATAATATTGAGTAAATGTTAGCTCAAGTAATAAGACAAATTTTTTGTTAAACAAAAATTTTAAATGGATGTTAAAATTTTTCAACTTTGAATCAATTATAAAGACTTATATTGAGAAGAATCGATAAATGATACGCTTTGATCTAAATTATATTTTATTCAAAAAGAGGAAGGAAGTATGCAAGAAGTTGTACTCAGAATCTAGACATGTGTAAATGAATTGAAAAACGAAATTCAACAGATATTGCGGCGGAGGTGAGATGCGTGAAAATGATCGAAGGCGCAAAGTCGCGATTGCCATCGTGTGGATGCCAAGTTTCGAGCTGATTTATCTACATCATCGGTAAAACGATTTCATTGACGTGTGAGCGTAAATGTGATTGGACATTAATTTCTGAAGAAAGAATTGATATATAAATCGACCGGTTAAAACGTGAGCTATAGCGCGCTCTTAAGACCAATTTGATTCGCACAATTTGTGAATTCGTCGCGAGTTCAAGTTCAAAACGAATCACTCGAAATCTTGAAAGCTTTACATATAATCTTTCATTCTAATCGCAGAGTATATCTGTAATCTCAAGTCATCAATCAGAGTACTAATAATCTCAAGCCATCAAGAAGGACATGATTAAGAGAAGAATAATTTAAAATCAAGAATACTCTATTATCTATTTTTATAATTATATCTCGAAGTCAACGTGATAATATATGTAATCGTTAGAAAAATTATAAAATATTATTAATGTTTTCACTAAATATCAAATAATTATCTCAGGAGGAGACAATGTCCTTCTGCAGGATTACAGGTAAAAGTCGGGGTCTCCCTAGACCAAATTACTTTCCGCTTTTACCACCTATAAGTCCAGCGGACGCGAAGCGATTCTGCCGCATCACTGGCAAATCCTACGGCTTGCCAACTCATCATTACATTCCGGTGCTGTTGGGCGCGCAGCCTCATGATAAGTCAAAATGTAAGATTACGAACGCGTCGGGTCTCGGCGCGCATCATTACACTGCCGGTTTGATTGTCGGCGAAAAGAAGAGACACGTGATGCTCAAGAATTATCGCTACGTCTTTCCGATTTTGGAGGGTGAAGGTGAGCAGCAACGTGCACTGAGAGAGCTTCTAAACACGAAGCAAACCCCAATTGAAGAAGCAGAGAAGTTTGTGTACACGGTGGAAGAACGAAGATGCAGCCTTGTATTTCCAGCGAAGTTGGAAGCCGCCGTTAGAGACGGAGACGTCAAAGATGTAATGCTCTCGAGAGATTGTGATACCGTTTTGTTAAGATTGAAGCAAGGCAAAAATGTGTCTGTGGATTTTAAGAATTTAGTGGATTTTGAAAATCTTTATGACGGCATGGGACCACGAGAAGAGGTGCTGAAGGAACGAGAAAAATTGGAAATGGAAGCTAGAAAACGAAAAAGAAAGAAACAGACTGTACTAAATTATGCAAAGAAATTTTTTGAAGAGAAAGAGAGAGCAGCCGATGAGGAAGAGCTCCAACGTACTAAGCAGCTTAAATTACGAAGCATCAAAGAAGAGATCAAGGACGAAATGGCAGAAAACTGGAAGCACGTAAATGTAGAACAAGCGAAACTAATGTCTTTTGATGTCGTGAATATGTCGAGTGCCTTCAAGGACGCAACAAAACCCGTTTCCAACATATTAGACTGGAATTCATTGAAGAACGACTCGAAAAAACCAATTGGTGTGCCAATAATCGGAAAAATACCAATACCTATAATGGCTGAGCCACAAATCATAGATCAAGAACCAATCTTATACACCAGTCCTATATCTGAGTTTGTAGGTGGTTTTGAAGCGATCGCAATCGTAAAACCGCTAACACCTTTAATTGCAAAGCCGGACATTACATTGCAGAATGCGATTCAAAATATTCTACAGGATGATCTTGAAGGGAGCGCAAACGTGACGGAGAAGTTTTTACAAGCTGGAGAACAGACGTTACAATGTTTGCCTAAGATAGAGGAAATACCCGAACTAGTGCGAAATCTACCCACTGGGAAAAAGCTCACGATGCATAATGTTAAAGGTCTCAAGCTGGACATAAAATCGGCGGAAAGATTTGTCACTGGTCAAACGGTGCACACACCTTCCGGTACTATTTTTGTGCCTGGTCAAACCTTGCAGACGCCTCAAGGTCCCACTTTCATTCCAGGATTAACTCTTAATACACCTGATGGTCCTCTTTTGGTCCCTGGACAAATCGTGACTGTGAATGAGTCGGAGGGAGCAAAGACGTCAGTGTTTGTCGCTGGACAAACCTTAACGACAGAGCGAGGCGAGCATTTCGTGCAAGGACAGACATTCCACACAAGCGAGGGAAGCAAGTTTGTTGAAGGTCAGACCGTTCTGACAGAGGAGGGTCCAAAATTTGTAGCTGGTCAAGTAGTAGCAAATGGTACCTTCGTCACTGGTCAAACCGTCACTACTCCGGATGGAGTACGTTTTATGGCGGGCCAGACAGTTACGGATTATCGTGGCGAGCCAGTCTTTGTGCCGGGACAGAATGTACAGATCAATGGCAGACACGAATTTGTACCTGGTCAATGCGTTGAATCACTGAATAGCGGACCCAAGTTTGTTCCTGGACAGACATTACTAACAGCCGAAGGTTCACAATTTGTTCCAGGTCAATACGTGACTACGAAATCAGGCGAAAAACATTTTGTTCCTGGTGTTGCTAGAGAAACGGAGAATATCTCAACATTTGTGTCGGGGATGACGTTGGATACCCCAAAAGGTCAGAAATTTGTTGAAGGACAAGTGTTAAAAACTCCGGAAGGTGTGGTATTCTGTCCAGGACGAACCATTATCACCGAGAAAGGCTTCGAATTTATCGCAGCGAGAAAGTTCGATGAAGTAATTTTCCAAGACGCCGGTCCTATCGGTATACCTGTAAATTCGAAGACTGCGAGTGCAGTGTTAACTTTGCAGCAACGTGAAGTCTTCGGTCACATGGTGCAGACAGAGAAGGGTATCGAATTCTTCCCAGAGAACGCGAGAAATTTGCCGGAAGGCAGGAAAATCGTCCCCGGACAATTAGTTACCGGTGACAAGGATGGGCCACGTTTTGTACCGGGTGTCATGACAGAGGATGGTTTCTTACCAGGTCAGATAGTTACAACAGAGAAGGGCGAGGAATTCGTGCCTGGTCAAGTAATCGATACTAGCAGTGGACCGAAATTCGTGCCCGGTCAGATAGTGGAGACCCGAACCGGTCCCAAGTTCGTGCCTGGTCAAACGGTAGATACGCCCGATGGACCACGTTTCGTGCCAGGTCAAATCGTTGATACCAAAGTAGGGCCGACGTTCATTCCCGGTCAGGTAATCTACACCGAGGAAGAGGGATCTAGATTCGTACCGGGACAAGTGGTGGACACGCCGGATGGACCCAGATTTGTACCTGGTCGCGTGGTGGAGGCAGGCGAAATGGGTGTGACCTTTATACCGGGTCAAATTGTGCAGACGGAAGAAGGGCCTTGTTTTGTCGCTCCTGATCTCATTGATACGCCTGAGGGTGAGCTAGAGTTTTCTGTACAGGGATTCGAGGTTACTCCCGAGGAGCTGCGACTGCTGCGCCCACAACATCTACATTACAATCCACGTTTTCGCCATCGCGGTGAGACCAGCATAGATTCTAAGATGTTACACGAACTATCTGAGGCGGGATTATCCGTGGGACGAAAAGTTGCGACAAATCTACCGACAGTGGACGTGGATGTAGATCCGAAGGCGATGGCTTTAGAACAGGCTCTCGCCGTGGCAACAAAATTAGGTTTGCAAGGTGGTACGGCGGTGAAGTTGGCGCAAGTTATGTCGACAATTGCGCAATTAGCAAAAAATATTGTTTTGCAGCAACAACGAAATTCAGACTCTGAAAATACAATAATGTTAACAAACGGTAATCGATCATCTGTTATTGAAACTGAAGAAATAAGAACAAATAATGAGAATAACGTCGAGTCACTGCAGGATATAATAAGAGCAGCAATTGCAACAACTGCCCTGATAATATCAGATGATCAACAAATAACATTAGATAATAGCAATTTTCAAGACTTTGTCTATTCTTCCATTAGTGAATCCTTTAACATTCTATTGCATCAAAACGATCAAGACATCGATCAATCGGTAGATGAAATTTTAAAAATTCTCTTAATTTCACAAAATCGCAGTGCTCTTTGTCAAAGTATACTGTCAGAATTGTTGAACACTAAGAAAAACAAAGTGAACATTCTCAAATCGACCGTGAGTCCACGCCAGCCATTGCGGAGAGATGTTATACTCGACAAGCTATTGCTGATTCTCAAAGAGGAACACAATACGGATTTAATTGGACCGGCCTTTCGAACCGTTTCGAAGAACGATCCAGAGCTAGTATCACTTGTTCTGAAAAATGTGTCGCGACACGTAGCGGACGTGGTGACTGAAAAGGAAGCTGCGGAGACAGTTCATAAGGCGATCGTCCAGGCGATTCGAGAATCAAGCAAAATTTGCGTAACAGAGCTATTGAATGCCGAGGGACCAGACGTTCGCGAAATGCTGCTTCAAGCTGTAGGTTTAGCACGAGCTCTAGGGATGCCTGATACGGCGAACAGCTTGCTGTCAGTGATCAACGACGAGAAATCTACCCAGGCTCTGGCAAATGATCGGGTGACCATGGACGTATTGAAGAGGTTGGCAATCATGAGGAAACTCGCAGAAGAACGGCCACCTTTTATGAATGCTCTCGGACAGCTATGCAGCGATCCCGAATTGGCTAAAACGGATCCGCGATTACGAACTCTCGTAAGAGAGAGTGCCGCACTGATGATAGTACCTGAAGAGACTCCTTTGATGTCTTCAGCCGATGTTCCAACTGCGTTGCTACGCGCTGACAACAGCCTGGCGATGGAAGAATTCTTATTGAGAAGAAGTCATAAGCGTTCGGCTATTTTCATGATTTTGAAACAGGGTATGCAAGCAGTCGTACCTAGAGAGGCTTCCAGGTCGGTGTTAACCGGTGAAGTCGCCTACACTGTCCTTGATGAAGATGGTATACATCATTTCGAACCGTTGCACGTATTTTCGGCGCTCAGGCTGAATCCAGCCGCTCATCGATTCTCCATGTATTGTTGCCCGGTAGCAAAGGAAGTGGATATTGAAATCGGCGAGATGATGTCCACCACCTTTACCGGTACAACATCGATTGCGAGCAGTCTGGATGGCTCTGCCAATGGTAGTTCCAATAAGCAAGAAAGTAATGGTACTGCAACTCTATCAAAATCTGAACAATCGGCTGCTTTTTATTCAGTTAGCAGAGAGAACACGCCAAGTCTGAAGAGATTGAACGGTGCTCGGAGCTTTGAGCGGGTAAAGTATAATATTAGGAAGATGGAGACCGAAATATGTGATGAACATTTTCTATCGAAGAGCCAATATATTTAATATTTTATATTTCACGTTAACTATAAATTATTTAATCAAGAAAAAGTGATTCACGTTAGGTCTAGTTTCGCGCGTGATATAATTTTTAAGATTTTCATCTCTTGTTAATTTCTTTCAATGCTGAATGATTCCAAAACCTGTTTCTATTTTTCAATTAAAACCACAGTTTTATAATTCAATTGTGTTTTATAATTTAAAAAAAGATGCATCATTCCTATTTTTATTTCAAGGTGCACTTGAAAAAAAGTCCGATACAATTTTTTATTCTATTTGTGTCATCGTATTTTTGTTACAGGGATCTTCGGAAAATTATGTCATTGTGAAGGACTACATAGCGGACACCGATGGATTCACCGTGAATGTTGGCGACATCGTCGAGGCCGTCGATCATGACGATTCGGCAAAGTAAGTAATTTTTAGTTCAAGGATACAATTTAAGAGAAAAGAGAGATTGCTTCTCGATGGATTTTGTCATCGCGCTGCTTTTCGTATCGTGCGCGTATACGTGGGTGGCAACCGTTTCGTGATAGATAAAATTCACCACTCGATCTAAAGATAGTCTGCGCGACTCATCATTCGCACGCTCGTCTCACACTGCGCGCGTCGACATGCTTGCGATAACGATTGTCCAAGTTGTTTATCATCGATACCTGAGATCTCGGCGCACAGCGTGCGGAAGTGATAACTAAGGGATCAAATTGGATGGACGCATTTATGACCAACAGGTGCATCTCGTCTATTAACGCTAACATTGGTTTTCTCGCGAGAGCGAGCGCAGGTAATATCAGATTTTGAAGGCAGCTACTGTTTGTACGCGTATTAACCGCGACCGCAATTATATATTTTTCACGTTCATCGCTGAACCCGTGGCTTCTCCTGTGATAAAAAAACCGGGGAGCTTCGTCCAAGCTAATCCGGATGTCGAACCATAAGACGAGGATCATTGCCCCGCGAATGTAAGACACGCTTGGGTTTCTGCTTGCACACCCGCCCGCGGTGTTCTATTTTTATACTATACGGTGGTTTTATTGGCGTTCGGCTTGACTCGTCTGACATATGATGCGAAATTTGTAAATACTTCGACAGATGGAAAATACGCGCGAAATTTATAGTCACATAAAAATCTTGCGCTAGTGATCTTGGTTATGCAAGAAAATTGGCGTTTATGCGCTCGCTACAGACAACAGAATAATCCTCGAATGTGTCAAATATAAAAATCTTGAAATTGCTATTAAATTGCATGAGACTTCTGAAATGAAGTAATGTAACGGTGGAAAAACCGTACTGTGAAATTTACATCTTGCTATTATACGTCATAAAATTAGCACAGCACATGGCTTTCAACTACATCTGCAAAATTAACAAGATGAAACGGCATGTTGTGAAATATAATCCGCAAATGGCATCCTCATCCTACCACAATGCTTGTGAAACATCCGCTTTAATCGCTTTGCACATTAAAGACTCATTGTTATGCGGTTAATTCCGATAAATAGATAACTAGTTCTATATAAAAATATTATATATATATATATATATATATATATATATATATAATACAACAAATATATGACAGATACATAACATAATATCAAGAGAATCTCTTTTCTATAAACTCCTCGTCATACAAATGGACGAGATCCTGTAGCGGATGCTTCGCGTTGTTGTAGGAAAGCGAGAATCGATCCCGATCTGGAGGTCGAAGTTGGCGATATCTTGGACAATTCGGCTGCCAAACACAAGCTTTCGATTCGGCCACGTCGAAATCATGCAGATCCGCGTGCTCGAAGCAGTCCGAGCATCGACTCAGATACAAAACTTCAAAGGTAAAGCGCGTCGAGACTGGGACAATGATATTCATTTAGGTTTCCACCTTGAAAATCATTTGATAATGTGACGACTAGAAATACGTTCCGCATCTACTAATTTTATCGCTTTCAGCGATAAAATTAGCTCTTCGATGTATAATATTTTATCCTGGTCTCATAATAAAGTCTAAAGTAACTGACTCAGAATAGAATAATGAAGACTGCAATATTAAATTTTGACTCATCAAGAACACGTGATCCTGTGTTATAAGATAACGATTGCCATCATCAACGATGCCATTAAAATACTGTCAATCTCTTTAATATTGTATGCTGTAAACAATGATAATTCAAGAAATATTTATAAATTTTTAAAAAGTTAATACAGATTAGTTTTATAAGTTTAAAATGCTAAACATTAACGAAAAACTTTAATGAAAGTATTATAAAAAGTTCAACTCTACAAAATCTAAATTATGAATTAATATATTAAAATAAGCTGTAATTGTAACGAATATAGATAAATGTCACAAAAATTATTATGTTCTGACTAAAAATACAAAATGATAAATTACCATAACATTGACTATTCAAATATTACTAAACTAAATATTTATAATAAATGATTTGATACATTCCTTTGTTGTTGCATTGTCAGCACATTTAACGGAACAGTCATTCAAATTCCTGCAGCATGTGCGCGTTTTGTGATTGTTTAAATACGACAGACGAGACAAAAGCAATCCGTTCATGCAGCTATATTGAGAGCAAATTTGGATTTGCACAGTTCCAAAATAAATTTAACAACGCTGAATTATGACGACGCTAATGAAGATTAAGCATTTCTAAACGTCCTGCGCAATAATATCTCGAGCAATCATATCTCTGCGTGATTGGCGACAGGCCAATGTCAGTAAAATCGATAAGTATAACTTATTACTAAAAAAAATCTTTAAATGTCGAAAAAACATTGTATTAACGAGATATTACAGACGTTTTGCAAAAATTTAATATATTTATAATTTTAGAAAATTATGTTGTAGACAAATGCTCGTTTCTATCAATGTAGTTTAATTTTAATTTTGATGCAATTAATTCTTCATTTTTCCTACTTCTAAGGATTAAAAAAGAATGAAAAAAAAATTTACCTGAGATTAAAATTGATCTACATATAATAGAAACAGATATAATTCGATATGCAATATTGAATTACGTTTCATAACTGTTAATGTGAATTGGTGAGATAATGCACTTTTCTATAATCATCAGAATGGAAACATTGCATGATAAAACTCTTGTAGCAATTCGAGTACATTCGCCAGAATATTTTGCGTTCTGTGAATGGACGATGACTTTGATGGCACGATGCCTTAGTCATTCTGCATAAATATAACTGCGAGATTCCTACGCTTTTGAGTGTTTATCTATATCATCTCTGTCGATAACATCCGATCCGATCTGATCTAATTATTAGATAATTTTATTTGACTCAAAATTATCGGCAAAAAATTGAGAAAATTGTACAATGAATTAATCGAGAATAAAATCGTTCAATGAAGATTTCCGAAAAATGACCTTTCGAAGTTTTTAATGTTAAGAATGGTATACAATCGCGAATTATCAAAAATGATTAATATGATTAATAATTTTGAGGAAGTTTGTTTTTATTTTCATAAAGATGCAACATTATAAAATTTCTTAAAATGTCTGCAATCTTGGAAAAATGGAAAAAGTATTCGGAAGATAATTTTTTTACAATATGCAAATGTCTAATAGGGCTTGTTGCTTTAGGATATACGTTCGTACATCCGATGGAAGGCAGGGATGGTTACCTTCATCCATTTTGATGCAAACGGCGCTTAGTGAAGAGACTTCATCAATGAGTCGGCCAGAAGATTCTCATTATCGACGAGAGTATGTATTTGCTCTTATCTTTCAATTTTTAACGCATTTTTATAATTTTACATATAATATACATATATATTCTTTAATCTCTTTTATAATTATATTTTAATATAATTATCAACAGTAAGACAAAAATATCTTAATTTCTTCGCTTTACTTACAGAGCTGTTGTGAAAGAGTTAATCGAAACTGAGGAAGAATTCGGCAAGGATATTCAACTCGTCGTTGAACGTTATTTAAAACCTCTCGATAATCCTGACGTTCCGCGAGCTGTACGAGACAATAAAGAAGTTATCTTCACTAATTTGAAACAAATAGCCGATTTTCATAACACGTAGGTATTTACGGCAGCATACACTGATAGAAAAACGCAAAAGTTCATTGCAACACTGTCACAGACGAGCATTTATAAATATAATACTTGATATATATTTCTTGTTTTTTTTTTTTTTTTTTTTATTTAATTTATCAGTAGAAATAAAGGAGAATATAGACACGCTTAATTACTACATATAAACAATCACAAAATTTATTAGGAGATTCACTGTATTTATACAATTATACATAATCACTATTATTTATCTAAATATTTTATTACTTTAATTACATAAACAAATATAAATATTTCATTTTGTTATTTACAATTGCGAACACATCGAAGAAACACATGCACACTCGAATAATCTTTTAATGCGCTAAATACAATGTAATATTGCATCAAATATTATAATTTCTCCACTCAACAGTATAAATATATATACTATATCACATTGTTGTGCGTAACAATTACATTGTTAAGTGAGAAATTATAACATTAGTGTGATGTTAATGTTATTTTGTAATGTTATTTTGTATTTAGTGGATAACACTGTTATTGGCTTATCAGATATATCACTAAAAATATCACACAAATTCTGTATTATACACAACTACATTTTGTACATACAACTTTCCACACATTATTTTTTCACTTTAGCGGAATACGATGTATAAAGCGTAAGTTGAAGCGTATTTGTGTGATAGTGTGCTTCTTCGTACATGTGAACGTGACCCAAAAATTAATCTATATTTGTATTATCGCTTTTTAAGAATTTGATTATAATGTCCTTTTTAACGATATACATGATTTGATAAACGTAACAAGTCAATATTACTATAAAAATGTTACTATAAAACTGCATAAGCTTTAAAAACATACAAGCAGTTCTAATCTCATTTTAAAAAATTATCATGTTACGGTATTGATACAATATTAAGTCATTTTGTTATTCATTACGTTACTAACTCAACCTAATTCATCAGTGCTCATCGATGTTAATCTTGTTGTTTTAATCTGAGAACAAATTAAATTCTAATTTTTCCATGAGAACCTGTAAGAATCGTTTTCATCCTTTATAGATCAGTAAAATAATACTGACAACTAAAATATGCCACATTTTTGGGACTACCTTGCATTATATATCGCTCCTAAGTAAAACGTGCTCATTCTGAAGATGACATAGACTTCCATTCCGTAGCATGTTAGGCGTGGTGTGACTTTGGCATGATAATTAATTCCGGCCTTACTTAGATCGTTCGGCAGGGTGTTGATCGAGGGCGTCAAGTACTATGCGGATCAACCACGTATGCTTGGCAAAACTTTCTTAAGATTGGTAAGTGATTCACTAGTAATATTTATTATTGAAACAATTAAGTTTACATTATCTGAAATAATTTCTGATTATATATTTATTATGATTATATATATGTTTTTTTTATTTATTTTTTAATTGTAATTCTTTATACAAGAGCGCAAGATAAAAATGTTCGTTTGGCATATGAGAATTGCATTCGTGAAAGTATATATAAAATAAAAGTTTCTATAAATAAATTGCCGAGGAAACTTAATATTATATAAATAATAAATATAATATTATAATAATAAACTTAATATTATATATTATAAGCTTAATATTATATATTACATAACCGACTCTCGAATCAAATAGTTAATTACAATAAGATGCTATTCTATTTTAGGAGAGAGACTTTGACAAGCACGTGGCGTACTGCAGAGACGAGCCCGCTGCTCAAGAATTTCTTCAGACAAACGATAAAGTACGCGAATACTTTGAGGCAAGTTGTGTTTTATTATTATTATTATTATTGCAGAAATTCATTTCTTATATTAATTGGTTAATAAATTGTTGTCACTTTTAATTAAGAATTCATTAAGCTTAAATTGGCGAGAAATGCGAAATTCAGTTTCCAAATTAAATTGAATTAGTTGTAATGAAATTAGGACTTTAAATTTGCTGATAGTAATAAATTGGCATTAATATTGTAAAAATCAAAATTAAGTAATCGCAAACTAATATTTTATTTTTCTATAAATACTCAAGATATATTTTTATCTAAATGCAAAATCAAATATTACTAAAAAATAATAAAATAATATAAAAATATAAATTAAGTATCAGATAGTGTATATGTATTTATATTAAAATATTGCAGTATATATTATATATAAAATATGTCTTAAACATTATTTTCTGTAGATAGTTTATCATCTATTAATAGTATCTTTTTTTTTAAACTTTTAACCTGCACCGTGTATCCTATTCTAAAACATCATAATAATCTTTTATTTGTCATTTTAATGCGTCATTCGCGTTGCGAACTTTCACTGGAAATCCATGTTCGATTGCCTCAACGGTGTGGATTGAAGAAAATGATGATAATTATATAACACGCGGGGGATATGCGGGCGTGTGTCCAGCCCTCAAAATAGCTGAGTTTATTCTTAACAGACGGAACATCTTTCGCTTCTCTTACCTACGACTGATAGTATCGAGATGCGTGCTATTCGGAAAAAAGAGATGCGTTTTCATCAAGATTCAAAATATATCATAGAAAATATTATATAATACGACATATTATCCGATAATGTAGAATATTATAGAACATAAAATATTATAATTGCTCGTAAAATATATTTTATAAATTCATAAATATTTATTTTAAGATTTATATTTTATAATTGCAATTCTTCGATCTAATATAAAACTATTCTTTAAGATTATATCATCTGTTAGCCCAAAAATTAATTTTGTCCGAGATGCAAATGCTTTGCTAAAAAATTATTTTAATTGAAGAAGACATTCCGGATTTTCATCTGCAAATTCTTATGCGCTCTTTACATCCACTAGAGAGTGAATAAGGTGAAATAGATGGTTCGACTGTCGTGTAAAAGATGCAAGGAGAATGGATCGCGAAATGAAGTGTATCGATGATCCGTGCAATCTTCGTGTTGTTTTCGCGCGTGGTCAGTCGTACACGAAATCGTCCGGCGTCTAAGTATAGCCGTTACCGTATTGGTCTTCCGAGTATACTACGGCGGCAGTTGCGAGCACCCGAAGATTCCTCCTCAGTATCGTGGACCACTGACCATCACACCGTCTGTGTGTGAGAATCGCGCGATCCACTGAATTTGATCAGGAGCCGGACTCCTGTGCGCAATTCATCTGCGAGCAGCCACGCGACGACCATACCTCGACGAAATATCTCGACTTCAGTAGCGATCTTAGGGTGTTCCCTCCTTGTTTAAGGTGCGCGTCCAATAGTAGTACGCAGTTCTGCTTTCTCCGTTCTCCAAAGGTCACAAAGCATTGCGCTGAACTTATGCGATATGTCAATCGTGCGTCGTCGTCATCTCAACATGTTAACTCTGTGACCACTTCTCTGCGGGAGTGACACACACTCATCTTTGCATGCAAATTCAGTCACACATCCAAAAATACATATGTTCATGCCAGATCTTCTTGGTGTCGAATTACGGTGTCGGCCAATTTCTTCCTTGAGAAAAATCACCTCAAAAGAAATACTTAATTTTACTTAGCGAGAATGGTGTGGTGATTTATCGTTTCGTTAATCTCTAATCGCTCTAATTGCGAATTACACTTCTTAAAGTAGATAGATTTGGAAATATCGACATTAGTGCATGTGCAAGAAAAGTTTTAATTTGACATTATATTTATGGAAAGATTATATATTTATGTAAGTAGGAAAATGTAGCTTCAATTTGATTGCACAGATCTGGATAAATGCATAAAAATAATGAAGAAGGGGATTTTTAGGAATTTTGGAGACAAAAAAACTAAAATTTAAATTTGCTAATACAATTTTAATTTTATGCAAAATTTTTATGTAAAATTTTTATGTAAAATTTTTATGTAAAATAGAAATTTCTAAATATCTACATACGACGTTGACAAAACTAAGAAAATTCGTGCCATCGTTTCGTTTCTTACAGGAGTTGAGCCAGACTCTGGGTGACGACAAAAGCATATCAGAACATTTGAAGCTCCCGATACAACGCATAAACGACTACCAGCTCCTGTTAAAGGTAAAATAACGTTTTATTTTTGTTTTATTGCAAAGTTGTAATAGAAATCTCATAATCTTATTATACGAGTATTCACAACAACTGCAGAAATATTATTAAGTTATCAAATTTGAAAAACATCTGTAAAAAAATGAATAAAACAAATATTTAATATATACTTTTTTTTGCTAAGGAAATCAAGACAATAATATCAGACAACCGAATACACAGATATACAGCACGACCTATATTTCCGCTCGAATTTTATTGCGTCAGACGGAAATAGCACGGCGCTAAAGCACTTTCCACTTTGCCTTGAAATCGTATCTCCTTGATATAATTACAGCCATTCATTCAAAATATATATTACAAATTGACAATTAAAGAGACGCGAACTGTCTGGATCATTTTATAAATAAAAATCATCCAAAAAAATTGATTTCTCACTAACATTTAAAATGGAATTAATTTAAACGATATTATTAAATATTCTATTTCTTTTTTCAATATAGAGGCGTTTTAGATCTATTAAATTACATGTTACATAGATCTATTAAATTACAAGATTTTTCATGTTCAAGTATTTCGACAGTGCTCGTCGTGAAGTTTGTTGAAGCCAAGTAGATTAGTTTTATTAGCCAGTTTAAATGGGCCAGTTGCCCGGAAAAATTAACATCAAGGTAGCAACTTCTACATTGAAGTATGAACAAGAATCCGCAATTAATAGTTTTTGGCCTATATATGTTTGTTGATAATACCGCTGCAGACTGCCGCCACTCTAACGACTATATATTTTAAAATATGCATAGTAAACATTAGCCAGAAGTCTAAAATAATACTTAATTATTACTTCGTCGACATCAACAGGTTTGCTAAATTTAGAATATAACAGGTTTGCTAAATTCAGACCGAATCTAACTATAATCATTATTATAATTTTGAATATAATTGTATAATTTTTTCTGTTACGAAATTCTTTTTTAATTCTCGTAATAAAAAATTCTTTCGTACTTTAGTATAAAATATTTTTGTAACTATATATCTAGATAACGCAGCGAGTTCAAAAAGAATTTAAAAAGAATTTAGTTGTAATGTTATCAATTTAGAATTCATTTTCGAATACAAAAAGAATTCTTTTTCTGAACAGGTTTGAAAAGAATTCTTTTTACATCTGGAAATGAATTCAGAATTGATGACATACGGCTGAATTTTTTTTTGTGCTATCTGGATATACATATAAATAAGCTGGAAATATATGTGCTAAAAAGACGTCGCCGAATTTGCCAAAGAATATATCTTTCGACAAATCTGGACTCTCTACATAGAATGTAGAGATACGATAATATAGAACATTTTGCGTTTGCATGAATGTGTGTGGGCGTTATACCGATTTAGTGAGCTAAAAATGTGTATTCGCGTCTACATAGTAGATTAATCGAGACACGATTTAGCTTTATGAAAAAACTGTGCAAACACGAGACAGATGCAAGCATGGAAAAGCGACGGTAATAATTGAAGTATACGATACAAGTTAATTCGGTCCAAGGATGACAGTCACAACATTGCGCAAATCGCATTTCGTGCGATCGTAGGCGGATTGAGGCAAATTTTATTTCGGTTTAATCCGTCACAAAATCATCAATTTTTATAAAGAAATATTAACTGTTTACACGTATATTGTTGTTACAGGAGCTGGTGAAGTATTCAACCCGATTAGGTGAAAACTGCGACGATCTACAAAAGGCGTTAGAGTTGATGCTAGGAATTCCTCATAGAGCGACTGATAATAAATTTATAAGTAATATCGAAGGATATAAAGGGAATATTCATAAACTTGGTAGATTACTCACACATGTAAGTATATGTGTATTAAAAGATAGTAAGTAAATTAGAAAGTGTAAAAAAATTTAAAAAAAATAACGTTATATGATATGTTTTCAGGAATGGTACACAGTTATCGATAAAGAAGGAAAGAGCAAAGAAAGATACTTGTTCCTATTCAAAGCACGAATTCTCATTTGCAAAGTCAGACGCATATCGGAGGATAGATCAGTTTTCATCTTAAAAGATATTATTCGAGTAAGAGAGAACTTAAATAACATTGTGATATTTATAATAAAAATATGTAAAATAATATGACAAATTTGATCATTTTGTTTTAGTTACCGGAAGTAGAAGTGAAGGATCATCCCGATAATATACGATCCTTTGAACTACATAATCCGGCTGTATCCAATTACCCTATCACTTTAGTAGCTCACAAAGACCCCGTAAAGGCTTATTGGCTCAAAGAAATTCGTCAGTACGCCAGTGATTTGGTCGCTCTTGCCGAACATGCAGCAGATGATCTTCAAGTAACCGAAGAAGTACCGGAAGGCAAGGAAGAGCTCAAAAGCGACGAGAAATCGGTATCGTTAAAAATCGAACCATCTCAAGCAAATCCAGGATTACTTAAAGCTCAGAGTAATCCAACGAAGATAGAAGCAAATCCGGGTCCACCAAAAACAGACGTGACTAAAGAATCCACGAAAGTTGCGGAGAAGAGGAAGGACTTCGTGAGCACGACCGACACATCGGAAATAAAGAAGACTAAGATCGAGGAAGAGCAAGCAGACATGTCCCGAAGATATTCCGCGAGTCGATACAGCGCGAGCGCCTCTTCGAAAGTTGTGGAAGGTGAAAGCTTGTTGATACTTGTATCGCTAAAAATCTTCCGTCATAATTTGGTGTAGCATGCGGATGCTTGTTAAAATTGACAATGCAAATCAATGTTGCGCCGAATGAATATTGTATATTGTGTAGTTGCAAACGCTTATTATATATCACTATAATATTTATGTTTAATGTCCAATTCAAGAATATCGAAAATAATTCTTTTAAATATTAATAGATTTTCTTCTTGAATTCTCTTTTGGCAAAACACCTGTAAATATCGTATTATTTTGTTCGAGTATAGTATCCAGAAAAGATAATTTCAAGTTATTACCTAATTTGAAACCTATGGACATACTATATGTCAAGTAGTAAGATAGTTACCAACTAATACCCCTGTAGAATATTCATCGATATCGAGCAGTCGTAATGGCGTGTCCTCATACATGGAATCAGCGGCGTCCGCCATCGAGACGAGAATATCTTCTTCGTCGCAAGGGATAGGTCGGACAGAAACCATGACTTCCTACGAAACTGCAATTGCCGGTGATAGAGCAATGGATTCGAATGTCGAAAGCAGAACTGCCAAAATCACTCTTGACACTGATGTTGGCAAACCGGTGTTTATCAAGACGATAGAAGGATGCAATGTAGAACGTAAGTATACGACGATCTTCGAAATCTTCAAACAGTTACTATATTATTATTAATTAATAAAACTGGGGCGTACACAGAAATAGCATTAAATAATTGCTAGGCATACCTTTTTTTTCTTTGATTATCACAAGATATAAGATACATTTTTACTGTTTTAGCGATGCAACCAAAAAAGGCATTGATACACGCCATAGGTAAAGTGACACGTACTTGCTTAGTTTATCAGCATTCACTGTTCTCTATATTTCTTCCATATCTTTTCGTGTTCTTCTTCTAGCTAATAGAGCAAACTGCTTTTAGTAATATTATATTGCTGGTTAAACACGCTTTATACCGCTAAATCATAGATGTCTGCTATATACAACACTAAACATTTATATTCATTACATTGATATGTTACTCTGATACCAATATCACATCAATACAGACATTTACATTGACGTATCTTTACAATTCACACATTATATTGCTTCTTCAATCGATTTTCATAGATAGTAAAATAATATTGAAGCATTTGTTTAGAAATATATACATATTTATATACAAGTATATATTTTCAGCGAAGTTTTTTATAGCAAATTAATTTTTTGTTAGTTATTAAAAGATAATATTTTTTGATATACATTCTTTGATATACATTTTACATCTTAAAATTTGTCATACACATATCCACATTCATATTTCCATGAATCAAAAGTAGTGTTAATCACATTCAATATATGCATATATGTATAGTCAGATCGTATGAATTGTATTGGGCACATTTAATAACTATATTAAATCTATTCTGTAATAATTTTTATATTCCTTCCTATTTTGATGCTCACGTAAAGGAATAAATTATAATGTATGATGCTATTTATTTTGAGTATTTTAGATACAGGACGATTGTATTGGAATTGACGAATTCGTTTCTCACACCATTCTCATTTCCTTCGGAATCATGATGTGTCGTTGCTTTACTCTAATTCGAGTTGTCTTTTATAGCCGGAGAAGTTGCCACTTTCGAGTGCACGATGTTAACTAGCGATCCGACCGTAAGGATACAATGGTTGAAGGATAATAAACCGATGGAGGACAAGTTGGCTGATCGTGTCACCACTACATTGACTGACAATATATGCAAGCTTGAGATCCAGAACGTTCATGAATCAGATTCCGGCATATACATTGCACGTGCTCTGAATGTAAATGGTGAAGCGACATGCACTGCTCAGTTAGTGGTTCAACAATGTAAGTTGTAATATCATAATGTTACTTCTAAACATAAGTATTTTTGTTTTTATTGATATAAAATATTGCAGTGAGTCCGGAAGAGAAAAAAGCAAGGGCAGAAGCAAACTCTCCTATATTCTTGGTTCGTCTGAAGAATACCGAGCTTCTTGAGAATACCTACCTACGTTTTATGATTAAAGTCAAAGGGGATCCTAATCCGGAAATACAATTGTAAGTTCCAAACATCCTCTATTACAAAAATTTCTATTTATAAAATTTATATTTTAGAAATAAAAATAATTTGATTTTAAATAAAAGAAAGTAAAGGATTTTTTTAGCTCTTAAATTACATAACAAAAAAATTTAGAAGATGTGCAATAGACATTAGAAAGATGTTTGAAAAATTGGAACACTTTTTTCAAATGTCTGTTGTTTGCGAATTAACACATTAACGCGCATTTTTTCTTAGCTTTAAGGATAGTACCTTAATTGACGCAAAGTATGAACGTGTGAAGATCATTCGAGACAACGCCGAGAAAGGATTTTATGAATTAGTGATTGCTGATGTTCAGAAGCAGGACGCTGGAAAATATTCATGCACAGCTATGAATCGCTATGGCGAAGCTACGTGCGAGGCGGTGGTGACAGTGACCGATGAAAAGCCACTTTTCCAAGGTCTTCCTGAAGGTCTCCTTGAGCTTGGAACCGAGCCACGATTTATTTGGACGCGTGACGGACAGACGTTTGATCCTGAGGAGAGATTTAAAGTTCTCTTCAAGGATAATGAAGACACTCTGGCACTGGTGTTTCAACATGTGAAGCCCGAGGACGCCGGTCTTTACACGTGTGTGGCGCAAACCAGCACAGGTAAAGATTATATTGTAATAATTAATATTAATTTAATATTGCTGTCGCATTTCACATTATATTAATACGTTAATTCATATAAATTCTTAAATACGTAGGTAATATTAGCTGCAGTGCAGAACTGACAGTACAAGGCGCTGTGAATCAATTGCTGAAAGATCCAGAAAAACCGAAACTTCAAACAGAATCGAAGCAATCCGAGGTGAGCGCCGGTGGCTCTGCGATGTTGGACCTGCAGGTGAAGGGATATCCCAAGCCAGATATCAAATGGACCAAGGATGGTCAGGAGATTATAGCTGGTGGTAGGATCAAATACCTCTGGGAAGATGAGGAATCCTTGTCATTGGTCATTAAACAAGTTACCGCTAAAGACGCCGGAGTTTATACCATCAGAGCAAAGAACGATCTTGGAGAAGACAGTACACAAATCGAGCTGATTGTGAAATCTGCGCCAAAGATCACGAAGAAACAGTCTGATATGATGATTATGATTGAAGAGACAGGCACGATGACTGTGCAAGTAGAGGCTACTCCGGCACCGGAAGTGACTTGGTACAAGGATGGTCAGTTGATTGAGGAAAGCAATCGTATCAAGATCATTAAGGAGAACAGCGACACATACAAGCTTGTAATAAAAAATGCCAAATTGACTGATGCTGGTTCATATTCGATTGTTGCACGAAACGAGATCAATCAGACAACTGAGATCTGGAAGGTCGGTATAAGATGCCCGCCGAAAATTAAGAAGGGACTAGGTCACGAACCACGAGTAATTAACGAAGGCGATACATTGAATCTCTTGATTGAGGTAGAGTCTGATGAAGAACCAACAATCAACTGGTACAAAGACGGGCAGCTTTTGACTGCGAGCGATCGCGTGAAGATGACGAAAAACGGAAACAATTATATACTTACAGTCAGCGGTGCAAAAGTAGAAGATGCAGCGATTTATAAAGCCGAAGTGGTGAATAAGCATGGAACGATTTCGGACGAGACAAGAATCAGGGTATATAATGTGAATCCTTGAATCTAAAATATATTTTGAAAATAATCTTTTATATTTTGCTTAATTAAAGTTTACTTGGAATTCAAAAATTCTGCAATTATTTTTTTAATTTTTTACTTCTAATATCTTTGCGATATTATTGCAGGTACGCGGTATACCGAGGTTCAAGACGAAATTGTGTGACATCAGTGCAAACGAGGGCGAGTTAAACGTCGAATTTGTAGTCGAAATCGAAGGCTTCCCGAAGCCAAGTGTGCATTGGTTTCTGGGCGATGTTGAAATCACAGAGAAGCGCACGGAGTATACTCGCGTAGAAGAAGATGACAATTATAAGCTTATCATTAAGGAGGTGAAAACCGAATTGAAGGGTCATTATACTTGTAAGGTGGAGAATGAATATGGTGAAAACTTGAGCAGTTCCAACTTGACAGTAAATACTCGGCCGAAACTTTTGAAGAAATTAGCAGACCAGAGGTTAAAAGAGGGTGAAACACTGCAGTTGACATTTGAAGTTTCCGGCACGCCGGATCCGAAAGTCAAGTGGTACAAGGATGGCGAAGAAGTGACAGCGGATGCCAGAATCAAAATTACTAGGGACAGTCAGCGCAGTGAGAGTTACGATTTAACGGTGACATTACTAAAGGGTAGCGACGGAGGCTTGTACGAGGTGCGGGCAGAAAACGAATTGGGTTACGTCACCAGCAAGAGTAAAGTCATCGTGTTGAGTAAGTTTCCGCATCTCTTAATTTTCTTTTTCTAACTCTAGAACTTGAGTCCGTTCGACGCGAATTTAAGTCCAGTTAAAAAAATTGTTACGTCACAAATTTGGTACCAATATAATAACGAAATGATAACATGATACACATTTATGATAACAAATAATTGTACTTCAAAAATAATTAATTTTTTAAGATTGTATTGTAACTTGCGGAATAGCAATATTTCTTCTTGTAATTTACAATCGAGTTCTAGAGTTAATCGCGAGAATAATTTTAGCAGAGTTAAAAAATCTTATGAAGACTATCGTGACATTTGCTGAAATGATATACAGCAATAAACATTTCTAATTTTTGAGAAATCGCAGTGGTAAAGTCGTCATATTTTGACAGCATTCAGTAAGTATTAAATATATAAATAAAGCCAAATGATTCTCTTTTTGTTCCGATATGACATCTTAAAAATTTTTTAGACGGCCTTTAGCAAGGAATTCAATGGACAGATTTTTTTCTCATAGTTTCTGTGTAAAAAAATCTGTGTGTAAAAAGAATTCTCCTGATTTCCTTAAACGAAAGGGAGAAACATTTTTGACGCGTCACATTATTGACGTTGACGCAAAATGTGTTCTCTGTTTCTTCTTTCTGTATTTTTATTAATCCATTTGTAGATTATCATACAATTGATTTTGTGGTGCTTTGAGAAATTCTTTCGATATATTTTTCTGACTTTTTTTGAATCTCTAAGTGTCATAACATGTTGACATATCGCGTCTTGAAACACGTCATGACAAAGACTCGAAAGAATGTACTTCTATAGCTAAGACGGAAGATGAGAAGGTAAAACCTCCGAAAGAAAAAGCCGAGGAGGTGAAGATAGCAGAAACTCAGACGAAGAAATTGATAAAGGAACAATTGTCACAGGAAGAGACTCTGCGCGCTGAAGAGTCGGGATCGGAAGGTAATCATGCGCGCAACTTGATTAGCTCAATTAGAATGCCAGAGAAACGCGAAGTTTTGACTTTGCTGCATTTGAAACGCTACAACGCTTTGATAATTACAAGAGCACGCTTCGATAAGGATTTCTTTACGTGTTAGGAAAAATACTTTTACTCTAGAATCGAAACATATGTTAGACAATTAATATCAGAGAACACTGCATGCTAGAATCAATTACATTTTTGTAACATATAGATTTTTAAAATTGTATTGTTTGATTTTTCTTTTTCACACATATTTTCATTGAGGATCTCAGAATTGATGATTAGAAACAGTAGTTACTTTGTTGTCATTTCTTTTGAAAGTTTATTTAAGTACGTACAATACCGATTTTAACAAATTAGGTATATATTTGTGTAATTTGCATTATGTATTGTGTTTATCACGCAATACGCACGCACACACGCTATATAACTTAGCATCGAGAAGGTATATGGTTAAAGTCATTTGGCAGTAGAAACAATATCTGATAAATTTAGGTCGTGTCAAACTGGAGAAACAAAACATCCAAGTAATTCAAGGGGACAATGAAACAATCACGATCTCTATGGCCTCCACGACATCACACGAAGCTATACTTACAGGTAATCTTACGTATACATTATCAGTCAACCAAAAAAATATCCAATCAACATAAAAATTCAAAGACTTCTTTTAGAATCCTATAAAATCTTTTATGTTGTCTGAATATTTCATAACTAACAGTTACACAACAACGGGAAACACAAGCTGTAATGCTGAAAACAGAACGTACTCAGACAAAGACCGTTTCGCTTCAAAATTGTCATCATCTATTTTTAACATAGTTGAATACGCGCGTATTTCTGTCTGACATATCATAACATACATCGTGTGATTTAAATAATAAGTGTGCAATTTATGGAAACAGCTCTATGTATAATAATCGCAACTTTAGTAATGGCACGAAGAGATCGTTTCTAAAGATTCGGAAGACATATGTTATGCGTAATTGTACGCGGGATATTAGTAGTCGAAGATATTAGATTAGACCATTCGCAGGTCCCGGTGAAAGTCACACGATCAGCAAGATGACGGCAACCAAAGTCGAGTGCCGGGAATTCGGTGTTGATTCGGGACCCCGCGTTGAAGAAATCGCTTCTTATGCTTACACCGCGCAAGAAGAGAATTCTAAACCACAAAACGGTGTGTTGATCGAGGAGTTCTCCGAAACTGAAGAAAAGAAGTCAAATTTAAGTGTCAATCAAGGCGTTACAATTGTTTCCGTTTCTGACGATGAATCGACTTTGAAAGCACTATCACGAGACGTTAGCACGGAGGATGTTCAATTGGCTGATCAACTTCCGGAGGATCAGAAAACAACGAATGGTATTCTCGATGAACTTTCCTTCAATGGAACGCCAGAAGGGCAAAAAACTTTGGAGGATATTAAATCACATAGAATCTCCAGGATCACTGAAACTATCGCCGAGGAGCGATCCTTGGAAGAATCGTTATCGGCGACATTGTCGAATCAAACTTTAAAGAGAGAAAGTCTGGATGTGAAGACAATAAACTTGCTTAGTCAAAGTTCTACAATTAGCGATACGAGTCCGGTGAAAAAGGTCGCGGAGAAAACTTTAGATCGACCAAACTCAGCTGTCGAGTTATCGAAGGAAACCACGAAGCTTGAGAAGACAAAAGCTTCGATAATATCAAGCGAAACGCTATCGAGACAGAGTTCTCAAAAAGCACAGCTTGATGACGACGAGGAGATCGATGAGGAAATGAAGGACCTTTTAGCTCGAGTTAAACGACAACGTAGCGTATTAGATGAAATTCTCGATAAAGAATCGAGCAAAGAGTCAGGTACGACTGTGAGATTCCCATAGCTTTAACAGTTAACTCTAATCTCGCAGCACTACGATTTCGTCGAAAAACATATTGTTGCACCGTCTCTATCTACAATATGACTGATAGATTTATCTCGCTAATTGTCTTATTTTTTTCTTTCTCTCGCATGTGTTGCTCTTACAATTTTATATAACATTCGCATGAAAATATAAATATCTATAATAATAGAAAGTTTATCGATAGGAATTTACAAAAATATATTTGTAATTTTTAGAAAACCTATCTCTCTCTTTCTTGATGTTTTTATGATATATTAATATAGTGATAACTTTTATTTGAAATATGATATTCATTATTAATCAATATATGTTATTTATGCTTCCATGCGTAATATTTGCTGCTTATATTTTTGGAATTTCGATTTTTATAGCATTATCTCTTCATCAACTTAAAAGAAATATTAAGGTAAGATTGTGAGGCTTTTAATCTAAAATATGATAGTTAACTTTTTTATATAATTTTCACTATGCGGTTTTCTGAGCACCTGTTTAACCAAAAGCTTCTAGGTAAGTATATCAAGAGATCATCTTAATAAAAATAAAAATGATGAATAAAAGAAGATGAATAAATAGATATAATTGCATTTAGATTTATATATTTGCACATATTTTTTAAAAAGAAGACATGATAATGTTGTTTTTAAATTCAAAAATTTTGAAATAATTATATATTTACTATTGGTAGTTTTAATTTTCTTATTACCTGCAATTTTAAATAATTCATTTTAATTATATTAGGTGTAGTAAAAATAAATCCATTATTTTTCCATTCAATTTCATGCAAAAATAATGGATTTCTTTTTACTACACCTAATATGTATAATATGTATAAGTTAATTAAATATAAAGTTAATCAAATATTTGAAAATTAAAATTTATATAAAAAAAATATACTGTGACGAAATTATAAAATATCACATAACTATCTATATAAATTAAAATATATATTATAATAGCGTTCTTTATAAAAAAAATTTGATTGCATAATAATATTCTTTGGTCAATTGTAGCCTAATATCTTCTATTACTATCAATTTACTGATAGGAGGAATAGTTTGTTTAAATAAGGCATGCTTCCTTGCAAAATAAATTTTTTAAATAAATAACTCATTCACATCTTTTTCCTCGTAGCTCCGCCTCACGTCGTGAGCACAGATCTCACCGATCGAATGATCTTCGAGACACAGAACACGAACTTCGAGATAAAGGCCACTGGTTTACCAAGACCAGACGCGAAATGGCTTAAAGACGGTAAGATTCTTCGATCCGGGGAACGGATAAGAATCACAGCTTCAGGGGAATCGTACGAGATGGATCTCAGCAAGGCCACTCTCGAAGACGAAGGTCTTTACTCGTGCATTCTGACGAACAAATTGGGCGAAGAAGTCATAGACGGCTACCTGACTGTCGGAACTGTCGAAGAGCTCCGGAAACCGAGATTTACCGAACCTCTTAACGATGTCGATATTGCCTTTAAGGCTAATGGCGAATTTAAAGCTGTCTTTACAGCCGATCCGATTCCGGATATCACATGGTATATATTTACAGTACATGTCATAGATTTTAAGAGATTTTCATCATAAGATAAACATAGGATTTTATTTATATGAAAAAATTAAAAATGTATAGAAATATTAAAATATAATGAGAAATAATAGAAAAAGAAATTATATTCTTCTTTTCATTCTTCTTTTTAATCTATAAGTCTTATCTTATCTTAAAAAATATATTTATATATTGTATATAATTAAAATATATTGTTTAAGTCGAAAAATGTTATTTTGTATACAAATATATTTTTTCAGGTACTACAAAGGTAACGAAATTCCGCCTGATGATTCTAGAATCAAATGGACTATTACTAACGGACCGGCAGCGGATAAATTGACAGAAAGTAAAGTCACATTGAAAGTCCCAAAATGTACCAAAGAAGATACTGGAGAATATACTTTGAAATTAAAGAATAAGTGGGGTGAAGCCGAAAGTAACGTAAGTAGCTGAGTAGAGTAACAAATGATTGCAAAATATAGAAGATCATTTAATAATTAAGATCATTTAATAATGAGATTTTTATATTTTTAGGCATTTTTGAGTCTTTTATTGAAACCAGAAATTGACAGCTTTAGAGATCATGCTGAATCAATTGACGAGCGAGTTGAATGGCAAGCTGTGATTAAAGGAAATCCGAAACCCGATATTAAATGGATGAAGGACGATACAGAACTGCAGAAGGACGAACGATATGATATGGAAGAAGATAAAAGAAATTGCAAATACAAACTTATTATTAAGAAGCTCAGTCTAGAAGACAAAGGCATCTATACTGTTACGGCAAAAAATTATTTGGGCGAAACAAGTGCTCAAGCTACTCTCACACCTCACAGTAAGTAAATCAAACTTTCAAACGGACATAACATGCGCAAGCGATAGGAGATGAAAAAATATTTCGTAGATATCTTTCTGTTTGAATGGATTAAAGGAATAAAAACACATTTACATTCTCTTTGTAGCTGAAGCTCCAGTCTTCTTGAAGAATTTGTCGAAAATGCAATGTAGCGATCGCGAGGACATCGAATTGAAGATACGCGCGACTGGTATTCCGAGGCCTAGCGTAGAATGGTTGAAGAACGGTGAAACTATCAAGGAAGATAAAAGATATCAAGTGATGACTCACGTGGATGGCATAGTGGACAGTAATCTTTTCATCAAAACCTTCTCTGCAAAAGATGTCGGTACAATAACATGTAAAGCGAGTAATGTCGCCGGAAGCGTGCAAACCAACTGCGATCTATCCATGACATTGACCGCGCCTTCGTTTGGTAAAGCGTTACCGAGATCAGCGGAAGTCGATGAGGGCGAGCCTCTAGAGTTGAAGGCCAAGATAGATGGTAGCCCGATACCCAACATCGCTTGGTTCAAGGACGGTGAAAAAATCACACCAGACGATCATGTGAAGATCAGTACTTTGCCAGACGGTACTGCAAAGCTTACAATTGATATGGTAAAGCCTACCGATTGTGGTGCCTACAAGCTCGTCGTTGCAAATCCTAGCGGTGAGAATTCTTCGCTTTGCGCTGTCGCTGTTACGCGTAAGTAAATTTTATTTTCTCTTTATCGAATCTTTGTATTATGATATTCATAATATGATCATTATCTTAATGTAAGATTTCGTTCCTTACAGCTGAACGAAGAAGACCATCGTTCACGAAACCATTGGAAGATACAAAAGCTGTGGTTGGGCAGCCATTGAAATTGGAAGCTCAAATTTTAGCATTCCCAAATCCACAGGTACAATGGTTCAAAGACGGAATACCATTAAGACATACGAAGGAAATGTATTTCACGAACGAACCAAACGGTCTTATCGGATTGAAAATGGATTATGTACGTCCAGAAGATGCAGGGACCTATTCAGTGATTGTATCTAACGCACTCGGTGAAATCACGGGTACGGCTAAGGTAGAAGTGGAAGAACGAGAGAAGAGACCAGAATTTGTCGCCAGTCTTCAACCACAAACCGTTGTTGAAGGTTTCCCGGTAAAAATGGAAGTGAAGACTATAGGAAAACCGACGCCCGAACTCCAATGGCTACGAAACGATGAAGAAGTTAATATGATAATATTGATATATTTCAAATTAACATATTTATTTTTCAACAAAATAATGCTTATATAATTAAATTCTTTCTTTCAGATTATCCCAGACAATAAACATGTAAAGATCGTCAATCAACCGGATGGTAGTCAAGCTCTGATTCTCGATAAGGCAACACCAGAAGACGTCGGCGTGTATCAGGTAGTAGCTGGTAATACGGAAGGCACTGCATCCTGCAAAGCTAAGCTGGACGTTGCTGGTAAGGTGAGACCGGACACACCGGAGGAAAAGCCGGCATTCACCAGTCCCATGCGCGATGTATCTGTCGAGGAGGGCCAGCCATTAACGCTGGATGTGTCATTTGTCGGTAATCCAATTCCCAACGTGAACTGGACAAAAGATGGTGAACCGATCGAGTCATCGGAACGTGTGACAACGAGCTGCAACGGGAAGAAAGTCGGTCTACAAATTGATCCGTGCAAGCCCAAAGACGCAGGCGTTTACGGCTGTCGATTGAGCAATCCATTGGGTGAAGATGTCATCAGCGCAAATGCCATTGTTCGCAAAGTGTATCAGTCGCCAACCTTCACACAGAAGTTTACAGATCTACAACAGTTGCCCATGTTCGATGCCAAGTTTCCGGCCCGCGTAACTGGCATACCGCAACCGGAAGTGACTTGGTATTTCAATGACAAGCCGATCTTAAAGGACAACGACAAATATAAGATAAAACGCGACGGCGATGCCTTCTGTCTGTACGTGAAGGATTGTGCATACGATGATTCAGGACGGTACAAATGTAGAGCAGTTAATAAGGGCGGCGAGGCGGAATGCGCAGCAAATTTAGCTATAGTTGATAAAATGTAAGATTTTATCTAAGAAAAAAGATTTTTTAGCTTCTATATATACATATGTTAACCAAAAAATATACAACAAAAAACATATTTAATCAAAAAAAGCTGAACATCTGTAACATCTGTAATTTTAGCCAAAAAATGCAGAAAGTCGAGCCGCCGACATTCCTGAAGAGAATCGGCGATTGTGAAGTCTACAGAGGAATGCCAGCCAAGTTCACCGCGTGCGTCACGGGGTATCCGGAGCCTGATTTTGAATGGTATCGTAATGGTGACCGAATGTGGCCTACTGATCGCATCAAAATGGACCAAGAAGGTAGTTTGTTGCGACTCATGATAATTAACGTGGATGAATTGGATGCCGGAAAATACGTGCTGAAGATATCTAATCCTCATGGTGAGGATTCGTGTAGCGCCGAGATGATTTACGAATGTAAGTAAATAACTTTATCTTTGAACTTTATCTTTGAGAATATATTACGAGATTTTTAAAATCAAAATCATTTCGCTTCATTTTTCAATTTCAGCTTTGGAACCACGAGCAAAGAGACCTCTTGCCGATCAATATGCGGATTACGATAAATACCAGAAGTCTGGCATTCCGTTACCCCTGGCAGACCGTCCAATCATTAGCCGCATGATGGATCGACATCTTACTCTATCGTGGAAGCCATCCATCCCGATCGGGCCACGAGTACCTGTGACCTATTTGGTGGAGATGTGCGAACTTCCGGATGGCGATTGGTTCACCGCTCGCAGTGGTATTCGCAGCTGTGTCTGTGATATTCGCAATCTCGAGCCGTTCCGCGATTACAAGTTCCGCATTCGCGTGGAGAACAAGTATGGCATAAGCGATCCATCGCCATTCGCACAAACTTATCGCGCTAAATTGGAACCGGAACCGCCCAAGTTCTTCCCGTATTTACCCCCTGGGATCGACTTCCGTCCGGAGACTAGTCCCTATTTCCCGAAAGATTTTGACATCGAACGACCTCCGCATGATGGTTATGCTCAGGCGCCTAGATTTTTGCGTCAGGAATACGACACTCAATACGGCGTGAAAAATCATAATTGCAATCTCTTCTGGTTCGTCTATGGCTATCCCAAGCCAAAAATGACTTATTACTTCAACGATCAACTGATTGAATCGGGCGGTCGATACGATCAGAGTTATACTAGAAATGGCCAGGCGACTCTGTTCATCAATAGAATGCTTGAGAGAGACGAGGGTGTTTATGAGGCCGTTGCCACAAATGAACATGGCGAGGCCAGGCAAAAAGTTATTTTAAAAATCGCTGAGTATCCCACATTTATTGAAAGACCCGAAGAGACTGTTGTGATGATGAGAAAAACAGGCCAATTAACTGCTCGCATAACTGGCGTGCCTTATCCGGAGCTTAAGTGGTACAAGGACTGGAAACCTATAGCTTCATCTTCCAGAATCAGAGTATTTTCCGTTCATATTTATATTATGCAAATTCCTGATTTCATTATAGAATAATATCTTATTACGTTTTTAAAAATAAAAGATATCTATTTTCAATTAAAATCTTCAATTAAAAATTATTTAATTAAAACGATATCTTTTTAATTAGGTTCAATTTATCGAACCCGACATTACGACTCTCATTGTCAACGATGCTATTGTGAAAGATGAAGGCCTTTACTCGATCAGTGCGGGTAATGTGGCCGGTTCGATATCCTGCTCAGTGATGTTACACGTGGAGGAGAACGAGCACGAATATGGATACAGAACATATAGGAAGAAGATGGACGTGAAACCACACGATAAGCCATTTGACGATTTGTATGATCTAGGTGACGAGTTAGGTCGCGGCACTCAGGGTGTGACTTATCATGCAGTCGAACGGAGTACTGGAAGAAATTATGCTTCTAAGATTATGCACGGACGCGGTGATCTCAAACCATTTATGTATAATGAAATGGAAGCAATGAACAACCTGCATCACCGTAAATTATTACGATTGCACGATGCCTTTGAAACGGATAATTCCGTCACGTTGGTCATGGAGTTGTATCCTTTATTATTTCCGTATTTGATTTGCCTTACATATAACATCAGAATAAATGTTGAAATAATTATAAAATACTTTTCCTAGCATTTTTTACTAATTATTTTTACTAATTATAATTAAATATTATTCTGTATTCGTTTGATGTGTCAAAATAATACGATTGGATCAAAATTCAGCAGAACAATGATCCTTAATGATGATAATTTAGAGCGGCCGGTGGCGAATTAGTGGACAATCTCACAAGACAAGAACATTACACTGAAATAGATATCGCTCGTTATATACGCCAATTATTATGGGGATTGGAATATATACATGGAAATCATTACGCACATCTCGGTCTGACGGTAAGTCATTTAAAAATAAATTTTTTTAAAGAGATATGACATTTTCGAATAATCAGTGATTTGTGCAATTTCTTTTTATATCACTTAAACTATTTAAAGCGAACATAGAATTTGAAATTTAAATATAATAGAAATAAAAATTTTTTTTATAGATATTATTCCTACATGAAATCTTATCTTTGCTAAAATTAGTATGTTTGAATATTTTTCATTGTAGCTCGGCGATCTACTTGTTTCCCACGCTGGAGGAGATGATCTAAAGATCGGAGATTTTGGATTAGCTCGCAAAATTTCGCAAACAAAGCTGATGACCTTGGCATACGGTATGCCAGAATATATTGCACCGGAAGTAACTAATAATGAAGGTGTTAGCTACGGTGCAGACATGTGGTCTGTTGGAATAATTACTTACATTTTGCTATCGGGTATCTCACCGTTTAGAGGTGCGAACGATAGAGAGACGCTGAAGAAGATTAGAGAAGGCAAATGGGATTTCGATGACCGATGGAAAAATATCTCGAACGAAGCGCAGGACTTTATTCGTAATTTATTGGTATACAATGTCGATAAAAGAATGGATGTTAGGACTGCTTTGGCTCATCCATGGTTTAATTATATTGACAGCTCGCCACCAGAACCCTACAGGATACCTTCCGAAAATTTGAAGAATTATTATAAACTTTATCGGTAAGCACAGACTATTATCTTTTAACAACACATTTATTTTTATTTTATTCTCAAAATGTCATTTTGAGAAAGTTTGATCGCGAATGAAACACATTTTTATAGTGATTGGTACAACAATGCTTCGTGCCGTACATGGTATCGTAGAAGCAAACTGGAGACAGCATTTGACGATCCTTCACGAATGGTATATCCATCCGGACATAAGTTTACACCCGAACCTGACAAGAGTCATAGTCCATTAAGGAAACGTTCACCTAGGACATGGGAAAATCAAATACCATCCAGGGAACCAATTGACACAGAAATCGGAATAATCAAGAATGAAAGCCAGTAAGCACGTTATAAAATAAATATATCGGATTTGATTTTTAAAATAGAAATTCTGATTTTTATTTTAATATTAAATTTCGAATAGCATGTTCATAAAAAATACCCAAATAATTGATAAAAAACGAATCATATAAACTTATATAATCTCTCTCTCTCTCTC
>NW_012130080.1:976258-1000040 GCF_000143395.1 Atta cephalotes | reverse complement strand
TAATAATTATTATTTATTTATTTAATTAATTAATTAATAATAATATATATATAAATAAACTAAACTAAACTAATAATAAATAAAAATATATATATATATATATCTCTCTCTCTCTCTCTCTCTCTCTCTCTCTCTCTCTCTCTCTCTCTCTCTCATATATTAAATGTATTCTATATAACAATACAAATTTCTTGTAATTCTTTTCTTTTTTATTTATATTTTATTTATATTTTAGCTATCAGAATGGTCCGGACACATATCTTCTTCAGTTGCGAGATACCGATTTCCCAGTACGATTACGCGAATATATGAAAGTTGCGTGCAATCGTAGTCCCGGTTTCTCACGTTCTGCTACCGAAGACAACGGCTTTGACTGGAGGGTAGCTATAAAAAAATTGTATTTAAAATGGAAAGAATATTATCTTCAAAAATATTTATCTAATTATTTATCTTATTATTAGGCACCCATCATACGAGAACGTCGTCGATTCACAGATGTTATGGATGAAGAGATCGATGATGAAAGAAGGGCACGCATCAATCGATACGGATCTGCGGACACGTTTACACTTAGACGTTTAAAGAATGAACTAGGTACTCGGTTAGATAGTTACGCTGAAGCTGAGGCGATGATTGAATCGAAAAAGGATGGTCAGCTTCCATTCTTCCGCGAAAAGCCGCAAATTTGCCCAATTGAAGAGGGAAAACCGGCGCATCTCACCTGTTTAGCCGTAGGAAATCCGAAACCACTGATACAATGGTTTAAAAACGATATGGTCATACAAGAGAATAATAGGATCAAAGTGACAGAGGACTCTGACGGAAGATCTATACTTAGTTTTAATCCTACAAAAGAGCATGATATCGGAATATATAAAGTCGTAGCAAGGAACTCGATAGGACAAACAATTGTTAGGACCAGGGTATTGCAGGCAACGGTTTCTTGCGGGCCGGATTCTCCAGAGGTAATCTACAGTATAATAATTAAAGATTTTGAAGTGGCGATCAATTTATATACAAAAATGATGTTTTTATTTTCGCGTTGTAAAATATTATTTCGATTTTCTAGGCTACTGATGTTTCGGATACTGAAGTTCTCCTGCGATGGAAGCAGCCGAAGTATGATGGTAACTCGCCCGTGCTATGTTATAATTTACAGTACAAGGAGGGTGATTCAATCGCATGGATAGACGTTGCCTTCAACATTGACCACGAATTCTATCTGGTGCGCGACTTAAAGCAAGATACGAGTTACAACTTTCGTCTGGCAGCGCGTAACCGTATTGGTTGGAGCGAAAAGGGCATTCCGTCAAAGTTAATCAAGACGCGACCGCCGGGTTGTCCAAAAGTACAGATTACGCGGGCGATGAGACATCTCCAAGAGCTAACCGAAGCCGGTCAAGAGATTGTCCTGGAAGAAGACAAGCCACACATCGATTACTCTATAGAAGAGAATCCGATTGGATGGTTGGTGGAACCGCAACTGTCCACTAAGTATAGTTTTATCTCGGAGCTGTCGCGCGGACAATTCTCCGCGGTGGTGAAGGGTGTAGATAAGAGCTCAGATCGCGTGATCATTGCCAAGATCTTGGAATTAAATGCTGAGACCGAGAAGCAGGTGAATCAGGAATACGAAGTATTACGTTCACTGCGACACGAACGGATAGCCATGCTAGAGACTGCCTACAAAGCATCCAACTCACCTGTGGCAGTGTTTATCATAGAGAAACTTCAGGGTGCCGATATACTCACGTACTTCTCCAGTCGGCACGAGTATACAGAAAACTGCGTGGCGAATGCTATTACGCAGATTCTCGATGGTCTGCAGTATCTTCACTGGCGTGGGTACTGTCATCTAAATATTCAGCCGGACAATGTCGTCATGTCATCTGTGAGATCAGTTCAGGTGAAATTGGTTGATATGGGGTCAGCTCATAGAGTCAACAAATTGGGCACAATGGTGCCTAAGTATCTGGGTCATCCAGAATACAGATCGCCTGAACTCTATAATGATGAACCTGTTTATCCGCAAACGGACATCTGGATGGTCGGTGTGTTGATCTATGTATTACTATCTGGAGTTTCTCCATTTCGTGGTAAGGATGTGGATGAAACCAGACAGAATATATCCTTTGTCAGATACAGATTCGAGTATCTTTATAAAGAGCTGAGCCAAGAAGCCACCAGATTTCTCATGTTGGTCTTTAAACGCGCACCAAGGTTGGTAATAATTTAAAAAAAAATTTTCAAGATTAATATAAAAATTTATTATAATCGGATATGTTGTAACTTAATATTAAATGTGGAATAATTTTTTTATTTAATAGGAAGTCTCTTATATATTTAAAAAAAATGCATTTTATTTAGCAAAAGGCCATTAGCGGAGGAATGTCACGAACATCGATGGCTATTGCCGACAGAGTTTATGATTAAGAAACGCGAAAGGGCTGTGTTCCTAGGAAACAGATTGAAGGAATATAATGAAGAATATCACGAAGAAAAGTCGAAGATAGCTTCCAACAGTGATAGCCTAGGGAGTGAGAGTTTGCTAGGTTCCAAACAGAAACTCATCAGGTCAACCAGTATACAAGAAGAACTGCGAACTACGTTCTAACGATGAAAAGCTGCAATTTTTTATTTATATTTATGTACACATACACACAACACACATGTGCACGCACAACATGCACTGACACATGGCCATATCACTTCGCGTACTTGCTTAGCCTATATCTAAACAGCGCGGAGGAACGATGAGAAACAAGTAAAGACATTATCTCTTCTTGTTTTCTCTTTTGTTATTATTTATTTGTTACAACTTGTAATTATAACAAAAATCGTTGATCGATCGTCGATGTGTTGTTACGCCGACCTTCATCAGCAATCAAATTTTTCAACCGTCCGTTAATTAATTCGATGAGTACAACACAAACAAATTATGATTTATTCATTTCAATAAATCAAAATAAAAGGTACATGGAATAATAAATAATAAATCAATTTTTTTTTGAAGTTTAATAAAAATATCAATCGAGCATTGTACGAAAATTATAAATAAATACTTGTGACAAAATAGTGTGTACACTTGTAATTTTCAATTCTTATTAGTGTGAGATACTTTTTACATATTTAATATTTGTATGTTTTATGCAAAAGATATATACTCATATAAGTTATAGTTACTTAAATATATTAAACACCCACTTTATTTACAATTGCTCGTTGGCATTACAATGTCTCGTCAAGAGAAAAAAAAACATTGTGCACATGATGTACTTTTAATTTTTAATGTTTACATTTCCTTCATACATAATGATATAGATCATAATTAAAGTGTATTAATATAATTTCGCTATAACAATCCAAAAATTGAATTATATGAAACTGAAAGCGATGATAATCTCTTTCAGATAAAAAGACTAGCAATATTAAATTGATTTAAATCATAATTAACCTAAAGCAGATTTGAGCAAATTCTGTACTCATATACTAAAAAGAGGCACGGAACCAACTTGAAAAATGTAAATAATTATTTGTTAATTAAAATGTTACAATATAAATCATCTTTTTGCATATTGCATTACATAATCTTTAACTTTACTTCGAAAAGATTCTTTATCCTTAATAAACAAATCTGCTGCATCTCTATTCAAAGGATCGTCAAAGTTTAAGAGATCCTAAAAGAAGCACATGTACACATATAATATGTTCAACATAATCGCATCCATCAAATGAATTATGCAACAGAAAATGCTTGTATACGTACAGTGAAAAGAGAATTTAAACCCCATACAACGTCTTTTAGTTTACGTGTTGGTGCCCATCCCATGCCATCAATACTACTTTGTCTTAAAATAGATAGGCATACATCACCATCCTCGCTTATGTTAGGATGCCATAACTTCGTTAAGCATTTTACCACTGGCGGCTGAAAAATATTATTTAACATAATGAGAATTCAGCCGCAATTTTCGATTTTTATATTGACAAATATTTTCTTCTCTTTCCTTCTTATCTCTTTCCTTTCTAAAGGGAAGGGATAAGAAGAAAAAGTCCTTTTCTTTCTCTTCCTTTGCAATATCTTAATATGTTGATAAATACATTATAATTAAGACATATTATGTCCAGTGAGCTGTAATATACTGGAACTCTATAATATACTGGAGCGCACCATTAATGAATGGGGATGTCCCAATTCTTAAACAATGACATGATTCTGGATGGGATTCTGGATTCAAAATTTTAGGCTGGCGTCTCATGAGCAGAAATTTATAGCAGAACGGAACAACAAGACCAATCATAACTGTAGAAAGGAAAGTTAGAGTAATAACTGCAGAGTTATGATTGGTCTCACTGTCCTGTTCCACTGTAAATTTCCATCAATGTCAGCTTATTATATGCTTTGAAGCATTTTGATTGACCAATCAGAAGAAAGAATTTTACGAATTGATCAATCAAAAAATGCTTCAAAGCATTATGTTGACCATATCCTTTGATGCAAAGATAGTTTTTTATCAAGAACTCACTGATTGGCTAATGTTGTTTGCAGGAAAGAATCAGAAAGACATGTTTTCCTTTATTTGTTTGTCTTCCTTTTCTCCGTCAAGCTGCAGTTTTCTTTTATTTTCTTTTATCTTCTATAGTTCAGTACAGGAAAGGCGCATTCCAGTAGTGTATTATAGAGCTCACTGATGATGTCACTGATTTAACAGGTAATTCTAAGATAACTACAAGTAAACTGAGATAACATATAAAAATCAAAGAATATGAAATTACCGCCATGTTGTAATCTTCACTTATATAAATTTGAAAATAGAAATGGCCACCAATCCAGTATCCCTCATCTGGCATAATTAATAAGATAAATTCATGAAGACAATGTGGATCTTTAAATGTGACTTTACAAGTTACTGGCAACGTCTGTTCCATTTCCTGTACCTAAGAAAAATAATTTAACATAAATTTAGTTAGAATTCATACATTACATCGTTGTCATGATACATAAGAAATATTATGTCAAATTGACCTCTTTGATCAGTAATTTATCTCGTATTGAGACTCGCCTGTTGTAATTCTTTGAATTTGCTATGTCATTGTCCTTTTTGAGTTTTCCTCGTAACGTGATCATATTAAACTGTACTAAAAACTTTTCACAAAAAGATTAAAATTGTTGCTTTCATTTTCAAATTTATAAATTACATAATTGTCAATATAATGTTATATAAAGTCTAAAATTATTTTAAGCAGGATACAGTAGAATTTGTACATAAAGTAAACGTAATATCAAGAATGTTATTATAAATTTGTAACAGAAAAAGAGGTCAAAATATAGATGCAAATTATAATAATTTAACGTTCATAAGATGCAAAGTCGTGATATATGTCGTAACTAAATTAAAGAGATATTACGACATCAAGAAATACCATTATAATCATTTGTAAAGACATAATTAGGTTAGAAAAATAACACATGCTTTATTTGATAACGCAATATACCTTTCGTTGCCAAATTTAATTAGCCTCGTTTTCGTATCGCCTGAATCCCATACATTAAAGCATGTGTAAAGGAGGCTTTTTCATTTCTGCTTATTTTCAATTATTTTATTGCGCAATGTAAATCTATGAACAAAATCACAAGCTTCAATATAACTACATATATATCTCGGCGTCATGAATCATAAATGTTTTATCACATGAACTTACACCAAATTTAGTCGTATTCACGAGTTGCGATGTACGTCTCATGTCTAGATATTCATATATCGTGACTGTTAGTTTCTCAAAAAAATAAACAAAAAAATTATATTTATCCAAATGTTTTAGGTTCGATTGTACTAACTACTTTGATTTTAAGTGAGGCTTAAAACTCTTTCTGTCTCTGTCTCTTTTTGGCTTTAAAACGAGACAGATAGAGTTTTAAATCTCCTTAAAGTTAAATTGACATTGATGCAATTGGGCCTTAATCCAAATGTTAATCTAAATTTTACAAGTACGCTTTTAAAAATTTTAAAGATAAGATTTTGGAAGTGACTATATTGAAAAAATTTATTTTTAAAAATTATTAGATTTTGAAAGTAAATTTCAAAAGTTATTAGAACATATAAAATTACATATGAAATTTTAAAAGCAGGATTTTTAAAAATATCTAGACTTATATAAAATTTCGACAAAATTTTTAAAATAATGTATTGTATAGATAATTTATACTCTTATTAGAGAAAGAAAGCATATATCTTCCACTTAAGCCTGCAACACACAATGCTTATTTTCCTGTTGGATTAAGAAATGAAAATGTATAGTATATGTGACGTAAACTGTAGATTCTCAGCGCTGTCAGTGAATTTTGGAACACAACCTTACGGTGCTGTCAGTGGCAGCATCGTAACCGGTAGCAAGATTCTAATTCAGTAATGCAGCAGGAAAATAAGAAGTGTGCTGCAAACTTGAGTCACGTGTTTCAGCGATTATCACAGAAAAGTATTAACTTTCGTTTCTATAATATCTTGTGTCTATGGCTGTAGTCAAAATAAATACTTTGAAGCGTTTGATGGACTAATTAGAAGAAAGAATTTTACAAATTAACCAATTAAAAAAACACTTCAAAGCATTTGTATCATCGCGTTGACTCTATGATTCTAGAAATTGGTCCGAGATTTCGGATAGAGAAACAATTAACAAATCACATTTGAACAATTCGGTCACACGATCAGTGTGATTGATCAATTCTTCCTTCGTTTTGTTTTCTCTCTTCAATACCCGAATATAAATTTATCTCATTTTAATGTAAATAATTTCAAAATCTAATAATTTTTAAAAATAAATTTTTTGAATATAGTCACTTCCAAAATCTTATCTTTAAAATTTAACTTTTAAAAGCGTACTTGTAAAATTTAGATTAACATTTGGATTAAGGCCCAATTGCATCAATGTCAAATTTAACTTTAAGCGAAATTTAAAATTCTATCTGTCTCGTTTTTGAAGATTTCAAGCAAGTCAAATAAATCTTGATATTTTATGCAGAATTCACGTTTCTTCCAAGGGAAGAAGCGATGCTGTAAATGCTTTGAAGCGTTTTTTAATTGGTCAGTTTATAAAATTCTTTCTTCTAATTGGTCCATCAAATGTTTCAAAGCATTTGTTACGAGACTTTGACCACAGCCCACATCCAATAGGAGATTTTGTCTCCTGGACAAAACTGTTTAACTAGAAACCCTAGGAATAAACGAATTTTCTTATTGGATATCATATCATCATACATATATACGTTAGATGTCGCAGTGTGAATCAGACATTGGCTTAGAATATTCATTGAAATTATCACATATATTTTAATATCAATGAGATAATATCAAAGTTTACAAACACAAGATAATATCTGAAAGGCAAATATTAATATGTAGTTTGAGAGATTTATTTAATTAAAATCAATAATCTCATAGGATTAATTATTTTATAATTCAATAAAGATAAAAAAAGTGACTAATTTTAACAATTGTACTTTATAAGATAATTAAAAATATGAGTCGACATTTACAACCCTTGGAAGATATTCTGAGAGAAATTCTACCAGAACTTGAAGAACCTATATTGTTTCAGAACATGTTACAAAATTCTGATGATTCTTATGAATGGAAATTACTTCAGTGGGGTCTGACTGAATTAGTTGAAAAATTTGGAAATAAGAAGTTACCATTTCGAATTGGTAATCATAACAAACGTACAGTAAGTTATAGCGATATACTTGTATTTATATATTATTTTAATGGTTTTATTGATAATTTTATTAATAGTTCAATTGAATTTTTTAGTGTGTTCTTCAACATCATCATTGGTGCTTGAGTCCTCCTGCAAAACCTATTCAATTAACATTTCAAGAATTTATTGATTTACAAGAAACAAAGCAGAATAATATATGGCATTACTGTGATTATAAACACATAAAGGAGTGGCTCAACGATAATACAGACATTATAGAATCTTTTAATTGGCTCAAATTTGGGATTGACAAAGAACTTGGTAAAAATGGAATGCATTCTACTATTTGGATTGGAGGCAAAGGTGCTCATACTGATTGTCATTGGGATACCTATGGTTATAATTTAGTAGCACAAATACATGGCAGGTTCGTATTTTTCAATTATTTTTTAGTTTTAATATTGTCTCTGTTTATATTGTACCTATTTTATTTATAGGAAACAATGGTTGCTTTATCCACCTAATGCTCCTCTGATACCAGTTAGACTTCCTTATGAGGAATCGACTGTATATAGCAGATTTAATATTTATTGCTTAAGTGAAGAAGAAAAAGATTGTTTGTTGGATATACCAGACAAACCAAAATTAATAACTCTAGAACCTGGAGATGTTTTATTTGTGCCTAATGGTTGGTGGCATTACGTGGAATCTTTAGATAAAGTCAATGTAAGCGTTAATATATGGGGAAAATTGAAAACAGATAGTAGAGCACGAGTCGAGGAAGCTCTAGTAAAATTGATAATAGCCAAGATGGGAGATTATAATCAGTTTCCGAATAAATTAACTACATATTATACAACAGAAGTAATTTTTTCTTCTAAGAAACATCAATATTATTAGTTAAATATAGATAGAACTTATGTTTAATTTATAAAAACTCTTTCATTAGGTCGAATGCGCTGTTGAACGTGCACAAGAAGAGGAGCAGGAGAAACAAACGGAGACTGTTCCAAAAATACCAGCGAAAAGACCTAAACCTAAACCAGAAACTGCAACAGAATTAGCTGAAGAATACCCCTATTATGTTAAATTGTTACCTGATGCAAAGGAGCATGAATTTAAAGAATTTATTGAAGAAAGACGTAAAAGAGACAAGGAGAAGTATCCATCAGAAGAAACAAGTGCATCTGGAGATTATATACCTAATCCTCAATATGACTCATTTTTTGAATCTCTTATCAATGCTTTATGTCATCCAGAAGTTATTAGTAAAGCAGCAAAAGTATTATTAGAAAGACATTACTAATAATCCTTAATGATTGCATTTTTATTTTATAGATGTAAGATTGTAGGTAAGATAATATCAAATTTTTTAAATTATCTATTGTATCAGTTTTATGCTATTTATTAACAGTAAAGTTGATGACACACTGCTTGATAAACTATTTAACTTTCAACCGGCTTTATCCATATAGTTTATAATTAAATATATAAAGTATGCCATATATGTATTAGGTAACCTACCGCAGAAAGTTCATGTTGTTTCTTTTCATGCGATGTTTATAGGAGAAAAAAAAACGACAAATTTTCTAATATATATATATATATATCAATTACGTATTAATTTTTTAACCGTGTAGTCGTGCAAACATAAAATTTGCAACCTTACAATTTGCATAAATCTTACAAAAAGTTTATTGGAAATTTATAATTGTAAATCTTTTAATATTTGATGAGAACACATATTTAATTGTCATTGAATTTAATGTGAATAAAATATAAGTCTCTAAAATAGAATATTCGTATTTCAAAAAAATATAAATAAATATAAGAAAATATAAAATTATATAAATAATTGGAAAGTTTTTGAATCATAATTTCATGTTATCGCCATTTGTATTTATAGGTTGATAAATTTATATCGATAGTTGATAATGACAAACTCTAATTTTTTTCTACATATAATATACAATTATAGCTACGATCCGCTACGAATGCTTCGAAGCATTTTTTTTGGTTTTAGTTAGTAAAATTCTTCCGATTGGTCAATCAAAAATTTCGTAGCCTTTTTATTTGTAGCATCAAATGGACCACATCCTATATCCATCACTCACAACATATTCACTCAGCTGATCATTTTTGATAATAGTACCTAATCGGTACAAGATGTGGCGTTTTTATATGCTTTTTACCGATTGTGCAATTTGATCAATTAACAAGTTGAATTGGAGGTTAGAAACGTTTCTGTCAAACTCGTAAGAATTTTGTTCGCATACAAAACATTTATTTGTTACTGATCTGAACATCGTGGAGTAATTAATGGATTGACAATGGGTCTGTTAACGGTGCTGAAAAAATTGAAGCAGAAAGAAAAGGAGATGCGAATTTTAATGTTGTACGTATTTGTGTTTGTATATTTATTTTATATATTTAGCTTGTGGTTGATTTACACAGGTTAATAAATATTACGCTTGCTGAACTTACAATGTATTAAATGATTGAAGAATAATCATTTGAAATATATATGTGTTTCTTCATTTGCTTTTAACAATGTTAAAATTTTAGGGGCTTGGATAATGCAGGCAAGACGACAGTGTTGAAGAGACTCAATGGTGAACCAATAGATACTATATCACCCACGCTTGGCTTTAATATCAAGACATTAGAACATCGAGGATACAAGCTCAATGTATGGGATGTGGGTGGACAAAAATCATTGCGTTCCTATTGGAGAAATTACTTTGAGTCAACAGATGGACTTGTTTGGGTGATAGACAGTGCAGACAAAAGGAGATTGGATGATTGCAAAACAGAATTATACAAGCTTTTGCAAGAGGAAAGATTGGAAGGGGCAAGTCTTCTTGTATTTGCTAATAAGCAGGATATGCCTGGTGCATTATCTGCAGCTGACATAGCCGACATTCTGGAGTTACCCAATATAAAAACTCATCATTGGCAAATTTATAAATGCTCTGCTATGACGGGTGAAAATCTAGTCGATGGTATTAATTGGATTGTTGATGATATTGCAGCAAGAATATTTTATATAGATTAAATTTTACACATTTATGCACATATATATATATACACACACACACACACACACACACACACACACACACACACACACAAAAATATAAATTTAGATATTGTATCCCATTAAAAGCAAAAATTAATGCTTGATAAGCTTTTACAAAATGACATTTATTATAATCTATCATTTCATGGTGTGAAATATGTAATATAGTATTATAAAGAGATTCTAAAATTTTTTTCAATCATTTATTACATGACAATATATATTTTTTTTAATTCTTGATTTATTTTTTATTGTTTTCTACGTTAATTTTTGTTTGTATTTTTTCGTTTTTTCATTCTACTTCTCTTTCTACTTCTCTTTTTTTATATCGTTTTATTTCTTTTTCTTCAATGTTAATAATGTCGTTTCTGGGTATTCTTCCAAATAAAATGATTTTAACTGTTCTTGATCGACAGTATTATGTGGCCCCTTGAATGCATTCATTATCTCATCGATAAGCGATATAGAAAGCTTTAGTTCGAACTTCTGCACTAGCTGCATAAATTTTGCTATAAGAATGAAGAAATCTGTTTATTTTCTTAAAACAGTTTATTTTTCTTAAAATACGAACGATTATGATTTTTCATAAATTTGGAGAAAACTAAGAAAAAAATCTGTAATAAATTCGTACGAACATGCCTCGTGCTATTAGTTTGTCTGTCAACGATATCACAAATTGGCCGAAATCGCGTCGTTGCTTCTTTTTTTTTGGTAACATTGCTTCGTATTTTGCTCTCTTCAGAAGTAGTCTTCTAACATTTGGTCCAACGATCTGATAATTGCTCAGAATACCGCCTAATTTGATTGTAACCCATGGTTTGATGTTTTCGATTATCTCCAAATTTTCGAGAATATTCTTATTTGCCCAAATGTTCTCTAAGTCCAAAAGACGTAAAGTCTCATTGGGCGATAGGTTCGGAGTAATTGCGTCAATCAAAGCTGAAACACCTTGTGCTCCCAAAGGGTTGTTTCCCAATTGTAATTCTTGAAGCGTATTATTTTTCGATAGACCTTGTGCTATGATTTCAGCATCATTTTCGGTAAATCTATTCCCTTTGAATCGCAAAAAAATTAAACTTTTAAGAAAAAAACACGTGCTTTGGAATTTATTTCCCACGAGAAAATATTTCAAGTGATTGCTAGATATTCATATTTTATGACACTTTATTTCGTTTTTTATATAAAAACAATTTTTATGACACTTTCTATTTCGTTTTTTATTATATAATGAAATATATAAATAATAAATGTTGAAAAAAATTGAGCCATTCTTAAAAAAAAAATAATAAGTAAAGGAGATTATTTTTGATAAAAGATTCTTTTTTGTCTTGACGATTTTTAATTTTTATTTCTTTTATAATTGTGTGCATAGAACCGTTAATATAAATATGCATTTTTAAAAATCTGATATATTTACAACTTAAGTTCAGCTTTTCAATGTTCTGCGAGCGTAATAATAAGTTGTAAAGATGAGGCACACATCTCTCTTCAAGTGCGTTCCAAGATAAATTCAGGGAACGCAGCGTCTCATTTTTCTTGAGTCCATCGACCAGAGCTTTCCAGAGTTTTGCGTCATGTAGAGAATTCCAGGATAAGTTCAGATGCGTCAAGCTGGAGTACAAGAGCAAATTCTGCAGACTTTGTGAGCACGCTTTGTCCAGATGATTGTCGGATAGATCAACACTCTCCAAATCTTGATTATTAGATAATGCAGACGCGATATATTCGAAGCCTTCATTGCCGATATCGCATCTGCTGAGATCGAGCATCTTCAGACTTGTGTTCTCCGATATCGCGTCATACAATTTTTCTGCGCCATTCGTGCCAATTCGGCAACCCGATAATGATAAATCGATTATCGTGTTGTTTTTAAGTAATAAATCGTTTAGATATCTGCACGCAATTGCGGATAGTTTATTGTCCTATAATAAAAAATATAAAAAATAGTTATTTTAAATTAAAAAAAATTTTATTAATCAACGCGAAGTAAACATTTGCATCATAGAGTAAAAAATTCAAGTTTAGTTCTAATCCATAGGCAGTTTTCAAATAAATAATCATTTTCATGGTACTTTACTTTAAGATATTTAGGATTATTTTATTTAGGATTTTATAAAAATCCATATAAATTGTTATTTAAACTTCCTTGTACCTTCAAATCCAATTTTCGTACAAAAGTGTTGTCGGCCAAAGCCTCACAGATCGCTCCCATTATTGATGACTTAAGTCCATAATAACGTAGATTTAATTGATCTGATAAGAGCATATCTTTTAACGAACTAATCGATCTCAAATCAGCACGTTTTACTATGTCATAGAATTTCTGTACACCATCCGGGCTGTAAATAGGCGGGCTTTCACGTAATAGCCAGAAAGCTGGTAGCAATCCGGGATCGTTCGGAACCTTGTACACCGTATACGGATTCACTAATTTCAGCTGAGAATCGCTGATATCTATCTTGCGTAAACATGGATGAATCGAACTTTCAGTGGATACTCGATCACTTAGAATATCTTCATCTTCTGGCGTGATCGGCGTTTCTTCAGATGCATCGTCATCTTTCTTCCGTTCTTCAACCTATCTTTCATATCATAGCGCTTGACTAGAGATTTACTCAAAATTAAAGACAGATCGGTCCTGTCATTTATTCATGTTACGGTAGCTTAATTATTTAGGGTTTACGACATACTAATAAAATTGAATTGCGAACATCGAAATACAGGACATTCTGTATATTACTGAAATAATAAGCTACCAAGTTACTACGCTTAAGTTACACGAATCAGTTGTGGCAACTGTGTCTTCTTCTCTTCAGCAATGACCGCCAATCCCTTTGTCTGTTTTGCGTCAAATTCCACCATAAAATCAGTAAATATATCAGTCTTGTCGATTATTTCTGGTTCCGCTTTGATTTCTTCTCCTTCCTCTTTCATAGCTTCAGACTCGATTTTGATGTCTTCTTTTTCTTGTTTTCCTTCTTTCTCCATCGTTTCAGTGTTATCTTTATCATAATTGGTCCACGCATCTGTTTCTTTATCTTGCAATGTTTCGGTAACATCTTCCAATATCTGAATGATGTTTGCGAAATTTATACAAGGTTATTCGACATAATTATATCTTATCTCATTATCGTTAATTACTAATTTGACATCACATATGATTTTATTTGAACATAAAATATATGAAAATTTGAATATATTTATTCTTTTAGTTGTGAAAAAGAAAGTATATCGGAACATTGTAGAAATCATATTATTGTTTAAATACTTGTGTGAGATCCATATTTATGGATGATATATTTATTATTCCTTCAATGAAATTGGTGATACAATGAAAATTTGTATAAATATAAATATCATTATATCAAAATATACATATAACATATGATTCTTAATTTTATAACACTTCGTTACGTGAAATTAGCTGCATATTTATGGAAATTAAATGACACGTTGCATAATTATAATATTAAAACAAATATAATATTTAATTAAATATAATATAATAAATTCTTTGTCTTTGGAACAATATTTAAGTTCACAATAATAAATATACTTTACAAGTAATAAAAGGTATAGGGTAACTCCGGCAAATACGCCATGCTAAGATTTACGCCGCAGAAAAAATAGAAGGAATGGGAGTAATTTTCGTAACTATTCTTACATGCCTTTATATTATATTAATATTATATTATGATTTCAGCTTCTTATTGTTAATATTAATGAAATTATTGTTAGTTGAATCGATTTGTCACTGTAATAAGTAACGCCATCATAATTACGCCATTATAATCTACATAAAATGATTAGGGCGTGTGAAAGTTATTAGTGGTTATTTCATGATACATACGTCTAGTGGAATAGTAAAACATGTTGTATAGCAAAATACAAATGCTTTGCTTTCGTATTCTTTGTTTAGTTTGCTGTCTTGTATATCCTATCAGTTTGGGATATACGGTATTTTTAGCGAACGGGATTTATGCCCAAAGTGCGTGTAAATAGAATTCAGTATAAATAGAATTCAGTGCATTAAATGTAACTATGTACTTCATATCATAATGCATTATATGAAATATGCACTTCATGTGATAACGCTTGTAATCTATGTAGGAAGATCGTAATTATTATTTATTACTTCATATACATATTTATCATTCTTATTCCTTAATAAAACTTTATAAGCACGTTTTATAAGTTATTGTGCCATTATATGTCTTATTTATATGTGTTATTTGTAAATTTTTCATGAATCGTACTCCGCCCTCCCCCTTTGAGTAGCCATATATCACACCCTTATGGGATATATGACAAGGGTTTCGAAAAGTTTATGGGATACATGCAAGGGGTTTCGAAAAGTTTATTTTTTAATATGAAAAATAAATATTTCGGATTTCTAATATTTTTTTCATAGTAGTAGACAGTACAAAGTTTTTACTGATATAATTTATTTATTTTAAACATAGTAAATAATATTTAATAAATTAAGTTTTTAGATGCGGCGTATATATCGGAATTATCCTAAGCTATTGCGGCGATCGGCGGCTACTATCGTGTTTCACACGAGTCAAATCGTTTATCACGCATGATTCATCTACTGGGTATTTGTCAAGTGGCTCTTCTGGTCCATTGTATTGTAATTTCGGTAGATCATTCATTCAACGGTACGTGCTTCGTGCACGAGAGGATCCGTCCCGTCTCGTCGCGGCAACGATGAGATGACCCAAGCGCTTTGTTAATCTCGGCCGCGCTTTCGATGGTAATGATATCGGTATTATCTCTAATGAAACAATCGTGATGGGCCATTGAAATCGGCGCCGCTGATAAAATCCGCCGCCCGTATCTCTGAAGGGAAGCAAATAAATTTATGATTTCTTAATTGGCTAGCGAACAATGAAGATAATTCGATTAGCTTCATTATAATTTTTTCTCGTAAAGTTTTTCTCATTTTTACTAAAATAACAAAAAATATATAAAATGACTCCTCTGTTAATCTTTTGTAATAAATGTAAAATATTGTGATATTTATTACCGGAAGAAATTGTTGCGAGAATATATAATTTTGTTCTTTCGTTTAACTATTCTCTTTCAGTGATTTCAATGCCAGGAATGCTTATGTGAGCGTTATCATCGACGCATTGATGCAAAGGTATAATAAATCGTAAACGCAATGTCGAATGGTTGTACTTTTTATTGAAATCCTTCACATCGTCATAAACCTATGTGGGGGAAGAGTGAGAAGAGGGGATAGTAGGAGGGAACTTATATACACGTATTCGTTTGCACATTTTTCGATATCAAACACGAATAATCACAACGTGGATGCTTCTTAATTAATTGTTTATCTATCAATTAGACCAAAAGCATTAGTATGCCGGATTTTTAATGCAGTCGTTCGCTTTGAAGACGACGAATAAACGAAAAATTGTATGACAATGATCAACTATTGCTTATGATCTGAAAATAATTAATACGAAATAATAAAATAAAAATAATATAATATATAAATAATATATAATATATATTTATATTTATATATATTTGTATATATATATATATATATATTCCTCGTTTTTCTCATTCTCTTCTATATATGTATTCGTACAATAATATAGTTTTCTCTACAAAATAAAGTATTTATTATAAAACTTGGTTCCTTCTTGCTGTAAATCTATGTATGCGTAAAACGAGCTATGTTTCTTAGTTAAACTAGTCTGACACTTTAACACTTTGCTAGAGAATACGAAAAATGCTAATATAAAAAAAAACGAATTGCACATCTAAGGGTGGGTCGATAATGACTCGGGATGAAAACGATTTGGACATGTGTACTTAGATTTATTTACATCGTTCTACGATGCAATAGCGTCACTATGTACATCGTTTTTATTCTGCGTTTGAATACGTTCTAAATATTACATTTACGCTGCTAACATGTTCTTTACAAATCAATGTGCCGCCGCGATTTAGCGTATCGTATAGCACATTTTCTCGCAATGGCAATATTTTCCATCGCATAAAAATCACGTGTCGTGTCTTCGCGGAAAAAAAATAAAACTCGAGCAAGTGAAATAAATGAACACGCAGAGTACCATAGTAATGCTATACAATAACGTTGTTTCTTCTATGAGTATCACAATAATATCGTCTGAAGGAACGTTTGAAGCACACGTTATATCATACAAAGCATACTTTCACGTACGATGATCAAGCGATTGTCTGCGCGATATATTAAACACAAATGATATCTAAAGAAATTCTCGTATTTTTTGTCAAATTTATTTACATGCTATGCATCTTTTGATCCTGAATAAAGCGCAGCTTTGCTTCAATTATATATGACAAACGTACAATACATCTCGTAGGTGCGACGATGCCATCCTATTTTTTAAATTATGAAAATAAAAAGGCTAACAATGGCGATATATAAAATAATATCAAAGAGTATAAGATTAAATATAAACACATAAAATCGAGGGCGCGTACAGAAGAGAAGAATGGCAATGCCGAAGATGATGCGGAGGAAATATAGGCTTAGCGAAATTAATAAGTACGAGCTATGTACATATGTACAACGATAACAACTGATCATTATCATTAAAATTATTTATAAATGTCAATCGTTTATTGTCATCATATAAAAGCATGAAAGGACCGGATGAGGAGAAAAAGAAAGGAAATAAATTTTAATTATTTTCTAAATTTTCAACCTGAAAATAGTACTAATATTTTTGCTAATTATTTTATAATTATTTAGAAATTGAAAATTTTAATAATCATATTCTAATAATACTATAAATGAAGCGATCATAAAAAATGTGCTTCGGAGAGACATTGAAAATTTATGTGTTATCTTATAACATAATGGTATTGCTGAGCCCTTTAGAATCGTCTTCTTTCTTTTTTCTCTGCATTTGTCCCTAATATATATTCTAATATTGGTTCAATTTTCATAAAGAAAACTCTGAAAAGAACCATTTCAAGTTAATCTCGAAATCGAAAGTCATTTTTCATTATCACAAAAAAAAAATAGATCGTTCAAGTGAAGTTCAGTTCCTTTCAAGTCTCTAAGAATTTTCATTAGTCATCATGTAAGAAAGAAAAATAAAAAAATCACTGTTCTTCACATTACTTTAATGATATTTAATCACACGTGTACCGTTAGCACTTGATGCGGCCCCGACGTCTGACTGGTACCTGGTTGCTGATGAGGGTACATTGGTTCTTGCAATCTGGGCTTGATGTAAGGCTTATGCGGTCCTTCTTCATAGCTAAAACTGGCCGTATTGTTCCTAGCTTCCGCGCTGGGCGGTTTATAGAGTGGTGGCAAACGATGTCTGCCTTCTTCAGATACCATTTCAAGACTCTCCTCGGTGCCGGTTAATGTGCCAAGCGAAGTGCCTGACAGAGGTCTTACAACGGACACGCGGGGTTCGGAATCCTGGTCCTTCAGAGGATTGGCATATCTCCTCAAATTCTCTTCGTTCTGAAGGTTATTCGACTTTTCGTCTAGATCACTGCGATGACGGTGTAACGAAGTTTCGCTGCTAGTAGTCGCCGTCAGGTTCGATCTATGCCTCATAGTTTTAAGGTACCAGAAGCTACCGAATAGCACCAATAACAGCACAATAGCTAGAGCGCTGCCCAAAACAGTCACGTAGCTACTGGCATTAGCCGCACTCGCCAAACTAGGTTCGCTGAGCAGCGCTGTCTCTACTTTGACCTCTAGTACAGAAACTAATACGAGAGGTCTGGCTAATGGACGACTGAGTGTTTCGCCGAGATCGCGGGCTGCATCTGCTGCCGCCTCGGAGAAAATGGTCACTTCTATCGTATCGTTGTCACCGGGCTTCAGATCGCACAGTAACACTACCGATTGAGGTCTTCGTGGATCGACCAATAGTTTCCTCAAACGACGGCACAATAGTTCTACTGACGTGCCAGACGCCAGGGTATCCCTCCGCAATAATATCGTGAGTCTCGAGCAAGTTGGTCCAAGCGTTGTTTGTCCGGGCCAACAAGATGGAGGAGCTGGTAGCGCCGGTGGACCAACTCGTCTGCCAGTTTCGATAGGACGACATTCGCCCCATGCTGGACACGGTGGCGCTAGACAACTCTCCCCCGGACTAGGAACGCAGACCTCGTGAGCCAAACAAGAGGTGCCGTTCAAACAATTGCCCGGTCCGCACCAGACATTGCTGCATTGATTCTTACCATTCCGACACTCGCATACGTTGCATTCATCCTCCCACGTAGTGGCTGTACAACCGGGCCCACCAGCTGTCCGGATCTCACATCGCGGACCGGTTCTACCAGGTGGACAAATGCACGAGTAGCTCGCGATGCCGTCTACGCAGGTGGCACCTCCGGTGCACGGATCGCTCGCGCATTCATTCACGTTAATACGACAATCCGGGCCAGTAAACCCGGGCGCGCATTCGCATCTGAACCAATTGTCACCGTCCACACATTTGCCACCGTTGAGACATGGCACTGGTTGACAATTGTCCACATTACTCCGGCAATCCGGTCCTTCAAAGCCTTCGCGACAGACGCATCGATAGCTGCCATCAACCGTATTGACGCAGGTTGCACCATTTGCGCAAGGATTACTCGTACACGCCGATGGCGATGCGATATGGCAGATTGTGCCTTCCCATCCGCGCGGGCAGTTGCATGTAAAACTGTCACCGTGATCCTTGCAATCGCCGCCGTTACGACAAGTGTCTTCATCGCAGTGGCCGCGGCGCAGAGTGCATGTCTTGCCCTTCCAATCGCCCTGGCAGATGCATGTGAAATCTGCCACGCCGTCTACACAGGTACCATTGTTGTGGCAAGGCTGTGTCAAGCAGTCATCCACATCTAGAAGAATTCATTTATCACATAATAATCGAATCTAGATCAACCAAAAATTTCATTTTATCACGTTTCTTAATGTTCTATTTATTCTATTACTTACTTTGGTCACAAAGATCTCCACTCCAGCCCTCCCTACAGATGCACTGGAATGAGTTAAGCAGATCAACGCATGTGCCGCCGTTCAAGCAAGGATTGCCGCGGCAATCGTTGATGTTCTCATGGCAATGTACGCCAGTGTAGCCCGGATCACAGATGCATCTGCCGCCGCTACATCGGCCTTTACCGCCGCATGGAGTACCTTCGCTGCCGCAGCCCGATTGCCCATCGTCCAATACACCGAATTGCGGATTGTTCAAGGCCGGCTCCGAGCAATTTCTGCCCTGCCACTGTGTTGGACAGTGACAGTAATAGTCGGTCTGCGTATTGAAACATGGTGCCGAATTGCGACATGGATTCGGACTGCAATGATCGCGATCGATTTCGCATTGGTAGCCAGTGAAGCCCACCGGACACACGCACTCGTAAGCGTTCACTAGATCGCGACAATCACCGCCGTTTTGGCATGGCTTGGACGCGCACTCATCGATATCAACGTCACAATCCTTGCCGGAGTAACCGGGAGTGCAGCTGCAATGATAATCATCTACTAAATCGATGCAAAGTGCACCGTGTTGGCACTGGCCGACGCAATCATTGATATTCTTCGTGCAATTCTTCCCGGTAAACCCGCTTCGGCATCGGCATCTGCGAAACAAAACGATAAAACTTGTAAATGGCAACTTGCGAGAAAATCGTTTAATAGAAAATTTGATTTAAACATAATTTAATTCACTGTGTGGCTTTATTAATTGCCGTTCGCAACTACAATACACTTTTTTTTTCTGCGCCAAGTACCGCTTTATGAGCGATGTGATAATAAAACGACTTAATTTACAATGCTCTTGTAAGTTAAAAAATAAAAATTATTATTATTATTATTATTATTATTATTATTATTATTATTATTATTATTATTATTATTATTATTACTATTGTTGTTAACGCTCTGTACTACGGAGAAAGAAAGCTATCTATAATTTTTAATAATTATATTATGTATTACATAATAACATTACAACGCATTGTATTAAAAACAAAAGAAAAACTAAACAGAATTCCAGTTTACAAATAATATCAATTTGTTTTCACTCTTCAAATAGCAGCATATTAAAATCAATGAGGATTTTTAATATGTCATTAATATATATTTACAAATCAGTTAATAATATATGTGATAATAACAAATGTTCGTATATTTTCTTAATTATTAAATGTTAATTACTTACTTTTTTGTATATTAATAAAAACATTTTCATCTAACCGTTTAATATATGTAATTCTATGAGTTTTCATCAAATACACAAGGCACAAGATGTATAATTTGAGGTAGTGATACCTACCTATAATCACCGGCCAAGTTGATGCAAGTGATGGAATTTTTGCAGGGCGACTCCTTTAGCGTGCACTCATCCACGTCAAACTGGCAGAGCACGCCTTTCCAGGCAAATGGGCAGTTACAGACGAAGCTGTTCTTGCCGTCTACACAGGTACCGCCGTTCTGGCACGGTTGCGAAGCGCACTCGTCGATGTCGATCGCGCAAAATGATCCGGAAAATCCCGGGGCGCATTCGCACTGCGCGGTCTCGCCGAATTCGCGACAGGTCGCGCCGTTCAGGCATGGATTAGATGCGCAAGGATTGTCGATTTTTTCGCAGGTAGGTCCGGAGAAGCCCTCCGGGCATGTGCATCGGTACTGATCGGGAGCAGTGTTTTCGCACGTACCGCCGTTCTGACATGGCTCGTGAGTGCCGCAATAGTTGAGATCCTGGTCGCACAGTATTCCGCCCCAGTTCGTGTCGCAGATGCATTGCCAGCTCGAGCCATTGCAATAACCATGTTTGCAACCGGGATAAGGCATGCATTGGTCGCACAGCTCACCGCGCCAGCCGTGCCGACATTGGCACTCACCGCTGACGTTGCAATGACCATGCACGGGGTGACAGCCCTCCTTGCACACGGCTGAAACAATTTTTGCAAATTATGATATGCTGTGCATTGGTCGCGTTCAATCCGGAGCACTTGTGTAAGGTTCTAATGATCCATAATTTCTAAGAACTTCGCTGAAGACGATTTTGTCACTGCAACTCCGGCATAGTTTTAGACGTGTAACACTTTATCATTGTATTCATTTACTTTCCAAATCATAAGTAAGATATAATTGTATCATGAAGATTAATATACTTTGCATACTCTTGAGAGATTTAAGTTCTATCCATCGATTATATGTAGCTATTGAATGAAAGATTCGAAAAGAATCATCTCGAGATATCTACGGACATCTGTGGATGGTGACGTAGACGGATTAAGTCTTTTATTCGTCTTCCGTGCGCGACATGCGACACGTAATAGTCAGTCGAGGCAAATGTAATTAGCGGAGATGTAATGAACGAAACTGGTGCATGCGTCGAGACAAACGCGGAAGAGAAGAACTGACGAGTGATGTTTTTTACTGTTTCTCGGAAAGGAATACGCACGATTATCTGTAGATATCTCGATTATACTAGACGTGAGAAGAAATATCAAAGCAACAGTACGCTTCTTTGTACAGGTGATTGCACGAAGAAAACTAATTTCGGTGCGGTCGAGGTACCATATCTCCGGAAACGATGAAATGCAAGGAAGATGCGACGATGACGCCTCGATTTCTTCCCATCCTCACACCAGGATAAAAAAAAAGGAACGGAAAAGAGGACGTACGTGACGGGGATCTCGCCGGGACTGGGCAACTCAATTAGCCGGTGGGACAGAAAGACAGATGAGAAGTGACAGAGAGAAGGATTATCTCTCCAACCGTGAAACGAAAACTCATGCCGCGCGCTCGATCGTGTGCACATGCGTACATACGTATGTCTTTTCGAGATTTCAGTCGGCCGTGTACCAACACCGTTATCATGCATACGCGATTATCGTACACGCGTACGTACATTCGCGCGTATACATGCGCGCGTATATACCGCCCGCGGCATTCTTAATGATTAATAACCCCGCTCTCTCGTCCGGCATGGACAACGGACATTTACGGATATTTATACGACTGCATCGCGATACTTTGGAGTCCCCTAAATGACGATGCATTCGCGACAGCCTTTTCTTGCCGTGCTGCACCAGCCATGGTTCCCGCGAGATGCGTATGTTAACGTTGTCGTTGTCGTCTTCCGTCGTTGAGAATCGAGCTAATCAAGCCTTGCCCCATGTTTTTACCTCTGGAGACTCTCTCGCGCGCCTCGCTCGTAGTCTTTTCGCACAGTTTAGAAACTATAAATCCCCCATGGGTTGAAACGATCGTGCTACTCGTATGCTTACGGCTCGCGGTTGATTAATATGCCAGCAGTTAGGTAAATTAACTTGCGCGATTCCCCTTCACAAAGCATTTCTCTTCCTTTTTCCACATCGTACGCCTTTTTGTACGGAACAGCTGCGCGCAAAGAGGCGGACTGCCAGACCCGCGGTGAGAAAAATCTGTGATTTTTCGTGCGATCGTACTTCGTATGCGCACAATTATGACTGGGCTGGCCATTCAGCTATAGCGCGGAAGCGTTTTCCAGGAAAATTCGTCCGTGGTTGCATGCGCTGAAAGAATAATTTTTATTTGTCCGTTGGTAATCCGCACGTTGAAAGGATCGTTGTTGTGATGTGACCTTTTTTCTCAAAGTACAATTATATTTTTATCAATTATATTTTTATGTAAGATAAAGGCTTGTCTCTTGATGACAAATAATATACAAGAAAGCACGTTATTAATTTCAAGAATTTTTTTCCTAGTCTAATTTTATTATCATATAACAATTGTAATTAGGTAACAATAAGGAACAATATTTTTACAAATCAAATTTATGAATTTCGTATGCTAAGCCCTACTACGAACAAGATCTTTTCACGGTTGTCAAATGTTAAAAGAGCACGTATGCGCACAGATTTTACCTCTATCGCGCGCGACCAAGTTGGCGCATCGTGTGAAGAGGATGCACGAGTGAAATTCTCCTATTGACCTTTCACAGCGCTGCAAAAATGTTAGAGCCAGTTCTCTCTCTCTCTCTCTCTTTCTCTCTCTCT
>NW_012130080.1:969354-976238 GCF_000143395.1 Atta cephalotes | reverse complement strand
AGTACGTACCGTACGTACGTAAGTTACTTACCTTACTTACGTACTTACTTACTACGTACGCTCGTCTACTAATAGTAGTCTCTCTCTCTCTCTCTCTCTCTTCTCTCTCTCTCTCTCTCTCTCTCTCTCTCTCTCTCTCTCTCTCTCTTTCTCTCGTTTCTTCTATCTTCTCTCGTAACCGAGACTTGCGACTCATCGCCTTGCACGAACACGCGATCTTCGCCGATAGTTTCTAATTGAGGTTCGCGCATTTTTCCGTCCACTTAAGTAGAACGTGCTCAAAACGATAACTCGATCTTTCCGCGTTGTAAATGGGAGAAACTTTTTAGGTGTCACGCTTTATGTCAAGAAGATTCGATCTTTGGACAAAATCAGAAGTTTGTTTGAAACTGGAAAGTGTTGCAATATAACTCGCTCTCGCACTTGTCTGATATGGCAAAAAGCGAATTATCGAATAATGGCCGGAGATGATCGTCGCTGCTGGTTATCAAACAGTAGAATCTCAAAGTTCATAGTGCCAAGGAAAACAAGCATCGTAATAATAAAATGTTATTTAAATTCCTTTGGCATATCATAAGCGTGCAACAAACTTGCGAAATGACTAAGTGAGTAAATTATTATTTGAGCGTAGCACGAGATCTCACTTTTTTTTCTAGCTAGTCTTATAATATTCCAAAATTTATTTAATAATGAAATAATATCGCGCGTATATGTGCGCAGTTTTTCGAAATTAATGTATGCCTTCTTAATTTGTAGTGTATTTATAAAGTCTCCACACAATCTGTATATCTTCTGAAGAAAATATATATTGAATCTCGAATAGCAAAAGATAGGAATTGTACATTTTGTATTGTTTTATTTATCATCTCCTCTTTATAACACCATTGGAATTTTTATTTCAATGTTACAATACCTATTGTGCAAATCGAATTGTGAAAACGAATTATATTATATGATTTGAATGCCGGAGTATAGAAAGAGGACTTACGTATCTATCTAACAGTCGGAATCATCAAATAAACGCGGTCGGGGTCTCTTCGAGTCGTCGGTCTGCATATGATCGACCTTATACGTTGTGTCCCGTCACAAAGAGGAAGGGATGACAGTAACCACGGAGCGGTCACGGCGAGGCGGAAGTAACGATTAAGCAGCGAAGAAAGAGCTGTTATATTGGTCGGCGCAGCATTGTGCGACGGGACCTGGCGTGATATGTCGCTACCTTTGTGGCGATCGTACGACATGCGTCTAACGTCCGCCTCATTGAGGCACGCTCCGGGATAATTCGCGTGTTTTACGATCCGTACGGGACCACGCACAGCGACACTCATCTTCCTCTTGGCTCGTCACTGCGACTTCCTGCGCGCTAAAACGCGGACGTGACGGAATTACGTTCTCTGGGAGACGAGAATCCGGAACGGTGAAATAAAGATAGAAATCGCGGAACGTGGTAGACAGTTTCGTCCGTCCTTCCGTCAGTTTTTTCGGGATCTTTATTCGTATCCGTTTCCGTGTCTGCAGTTCCTAGGCTTTCTTGGATTACTCAGATCTTACATGAAAAATATTATCCTAAGATCTCAATAAATATTCTTCAGAACAAAAAGTTTAATATGATTTAAAATCAAAATATTCAAATATCATCAAATTTACTATTCTTAATATCGTTTATCTCGACAATCATTTATAGATTCCTCTGGTGCAAAATAGAATCTTTAAACAAAAATCGATTCTTTTCCCATTTAAAAAAATTATCGAACTTACGCAACGGTTTCATTATTAATATGATAATTATTAATGTAATCAAATGCAAGCCTCATTGACTGAAAGGTACATGCGCGTATGTGAGAAATTGAGATAAACGATTACTCAGCGGTAAGTCGCAAATTTTCATGCTCCAATGAACGATTAATTATTTCCTTGACAGCACACAGGAGAAGGTAAAAATTAACCTGCGCCATCGATATCATCGGATATATCTTTATGCGTAATGAAATGATAACAATGAGAAAGAATATGCATTTCATGCGTGCGCATTTCACAGTGTATATCTTTGTATCTGTCACGAACAAGTTTTTATAGATAAGAAAATTATATGAACAAATTCGTTATCTCATAAGAGATAATCTTTAAAAAAATTATAATTAAAAAAGAACTTAGATAAGTTTCTATTCATTTTGTAAAGCGCATTCTTTTTGCAAAAAAATTGACGTGTTATAAAAATATGAAATAAAAATGTAAGGAAATTAAAAATCGAATATGATAATATATAATAATTTTAACAAAATTCACAACACTTTGATAAAAGTAATTTATCTAAACATTTTCCATAAAAGGATTCAGAGAAGGATCAAGGAATATGTTTACATAGACATTTTTTGCCTATACGTTATACCGTGTCCGATATAATTAATAATGTGCATGGTAATATGTGGTTATGGATGCGGTAAATGCAGGATTAATCAGTAATAATTCATTTTAAAGTCAATGCACATCTGAGGTGCTAATATTGAAATATGTTAAGAAAATTTTTTACCTTTTTTTCTTACAATGCATTGCTATATAATTTTTTAGAATAAGAATTATCATTTGAAGATTGTAAAAAATAATTTACAAATTTATCAAAGATTATTTTCTCAAAAAGATTTAACATCGTTAATTTAAACGGATTTATATATGTAAACGTTGGATATACTTTAGATATATAAAATGACATATAACCATGCAATAATGATCTCAAATAATTACATGATCAAACGAAATTTACAAATGAAATTCGATCATGATTATGCAAATGCTTCGTCCGAGCAGAAATGTAGTCATGTCTCATGCTACTTCCTTTCAACATCTTAAAGCTCAAAAAAATTGAAACGACGCGCTGTGTCGCCATGCGTATGCAATAGTGGATCTTCATTATAGGCTTTTTTTTAGCTAAACTTTTGCAGTCCATCTTTCTCCTTCTTTTTTCCTCCTGAAGAGAAAAAGAAAAAAGATGAACTAGTGCAAAATTCAGCTAAAAAGAACAGATTTTCTATTTCTTATTTTTCCAGACAACATCGTGCTACATGTACTTTTTCTAGTTTTGGAAGAAAAATCGGCAAACATCTATCATCTAAATTTCAAAAACATCTGCGAGAGAGATCCCGGATTCGCTCTTATAAGAGCTTCTTCTATCGAGAATCGTCAAGATAGCTTTTCGAAGCCAAGATGGTATCGAACAGCGACAGTCCCCTAATTTCTCTGCCGTCATCATTAAATGAATAATAAAATAAATCTCTAAATCTGAATCAGTAGATAATCACTAATTACTCTGTGGCATACTTTGCATTGATAATCAGTGAAGTTCAACTAAGACAGAAAGAATATTTGAGTATTACATAACCAAAATACTGATATTTGCACGTTAATTTCAATATCATATTCATTGAATTTAAGCACTAAAACAAGGTTAATTAAATCACACAATAAAGATTAGCTAAGTTAAGGATCTTAATTTAATTCACTGAATATCAGTAGCATATTTGGCACTGATATCAGTGATTATCCACTGATTCAGATTTAGAGTACGCTTGATCCTCACAGCTTCGAGGTAGATGACGAATCACCAGCAGTACCTGTGGATATGCTGGCCGACGGTACGGGTACAATTATCTGTTGATTATATGTCAAGACTATCAGGACCATGGCTGCGTCCAATGTTTCGTGAGGCTGCTCACAAGATACATCCGAAAATGGCACATTTAATCGGACAAAGAAGTTGATCATGTCTAACTTTTCTGAAGGTTGCCTTTTCACGCTCATTTTCAGCGTCAAAATAATCACGTGATTAAAATTGATGCTTGATATTCCTCAATTTCTATCACGTGACTTATTTTAATGCCGAAAATGAATGTCGAAAGTCGTCATGAAAAGACACTTTGAAGCTGTCGAAGCATTATTACCGACAATGTTTACGCTCATGGACAAGATTCCATGAAGCTCGACCTCGTTCATATGCTATCGCCTATCAAAATCTTATTTCCTTTTCGTTCCTTTTAGATAAATCTCTTGAATACCACATGATACGGCTGTGACTCTTGCACCGGAGCTTGTGCTAAATACAACATTGCTACGTTTAAAATAGACTTAATGGGCACTAACATGAAGACGCAATACGAGATCACCTATTCATTAGGATTTAATTAGGAAAACGTGATATGAAGCAGAACTAAATCGCCTTCTGGATAAAGGGGACTATACAGCACGTCAGCTTTCTATCTTAAATAATCGTTGGTTGTTGACTATATTTAAACTCACCTGTCTCGCAGTCGACGCCTTTCCATCCCTGTATGCACACTTTATCCCCATTCTCATCGCAGGTGTAATGGCCGAAGATGTCGTTTCTAGGTCGGCAGAATTTTGTACAGGTTGCATTGTAGTAATGATCAGCGCACTGAACCCGCACCCGATACGCTAAGTTAGCGTTTTTTCCTTGATGATTGAGAGTATGCCACGTGGGTCCTGGCAAGACGATGCCGCTGTAACTTGCTTCTTCGATCACGCCGGCGCTCTCCTCGTCCCTCGCTCGTAAAATCAACGTGAATTGCCTCTGCAGCAGAATATGTTAAAATCATTTTAAACAAAAGCTATAGATAATGTGATAGATAATGGATAAAAAATCAGGTTAAAAATGTTTCATTGCTCTTATTATGTTATATGTGTTAACTTTTTTTTTAATTAATTTTAATCGTTGATATATTATTTTATTTCTTACTTAGAATAAAAAATTATTTAAATAAATCTTTATAAAGATATTTTAAAAAAGAACGTATGTATATGATCGAGATGATCTATTATATGATTTATCCAGATCTTCGTCTAGAATTCAACATTGCCATGACGCAACAAAATCGGATTAAATACAGAACGGTGATGTCACGGACGACAAGGGCTCATTTGAAAGAGGAAGGGAGGTGGTTTGATGAAGGCAGCAATTAACCCTTGCCCAGCTTGAATAATTCCTCGCCAGGCATGGCTCTAAGTGGGACCTTCGGAGCCTGGTGCTTTTGCAAATTTATACAGCGTCTGCTGACCTTTAGGGGCGGTTTAAATTATATGATAGTGTAGGATTACCAATTTCAGGACTTCAGCTTATGTAACCGAGAGTTACACGAAAGCGCATTTGTCGTGCGAAACTATGCGATAGAAAACAACTTCCGGTGTAAATGGGATGGTGTAGAACATATTGATTCCGATGTAATGTAAACCTGATAACGAAACAAGATGAATATGATGTCGAAGCGCGTCATCTCCTGTTCCACCGTGTAAAGTGTGCTATATAAATTGCCTTGTTTCTTAAATTATATGATATGTGTGATTTACACACTATGCGACATTATATACCTATGCGGATAAACTCAACGGCATACATAAGACATCATGAATAGGACTTGGATATTACCGTAAACACTGTTGTAATGATTAGCGATACATTGATAAAGCTTGCATGATAATGCAAAACTGAGAGAATCGCCGTTAATCAGGATAATTACAACGTTGTTTGCACAAGTATCGACATGACAGTTTCGTCTTTTATATAGCCAGCTTATCTCCGTCATCGTGTTGCGTCGTTCGCAAAGGGGAACTCGATTGGTACCACCAATCAAGGACCGTGAGTGAGCGACGGTTGGCTAATGCAATAAATAAATTCGAATCGTGCTGCCGCGCGCAGAAGATGCGACTGTCTGCTTCTTCGTTTCGTGTAGCCGCGCGCTGGCACCCGATGAGGTTACACGGGAGTCGAGCCGCCGATGCGATGGTAGAAAGCTGGAAATGTTCCTCTGATGGAACCGGTCTTGGCGAAAAAAAGATTAGCGCGCATTGGCGTCTTGCGCGCGCTCACACACTCACAACATGCCTGCATCGGTATAATGAACTTGACGATCCTCGGAAATTAGACAATGAACGGAGTCTCGACTTCGATTTTGCGAAGTAATAATCGCGGAGTGAAAACTTTGTGACTTGTACTTGCACTTTGAAATTTATGTCATATTGACAAGTTAATATTGTTAATAACTGTACATATATTTTTTTAAATTAGAAGAATTTTGGATAACACGAATTACAATTTAACTAAGTGATCCATTTTCATTAGCGAACGAATTGAAGATCTGATTAATGTTCTTCTACTAAATGTAAATTAACTTTAATCTCGGATTAATTTATTTTTTATCTTTTTTCAGTTATAAAAATTAAAATAAGATAAAGAGTAAGTTAAAAAAAATTAAAGTTATTTTTTACGTTGGTAGAAATGGATTAAATGATCTGTTTCCAACTAGTGACTGATCTATTTTTTGCTTGAGACAAATTACTTTTTATCAGTCGATTTGTTTCTCGCTTTTGACATCGCGTATTCGCTTAATATGATTATGATTTCGCTTAATTCTCGAATTTATTGATCGCATAAATTTTTTTCGGCGATCAAAATTGTTATATATATCGCTTCAAACCATTCGCGCTCAATTTTGAATTAATTTTGGTTATCAAAGAATTTCGAAGATTTTATTACACTTATAAGTGTTAGTTAACTTAAAAGGAAATAATGATTGTTCAATACGTTTCTAATATTTCGACGATAGAGGCAATATATGAATATATTCGATGATGCAATCTTTGCAGTACAAAGAGCATGTTGTAGCCAATCCGCAGCGAGTCAGACGTCTCGCGCTAAACGTAAAGTCAGCTCCGCTCACTGGCAGTACCTAGAGCAGATGAGCGCTAATTGGTGTTAATTGGTGGCTCACTCGAGGGCCGGCTTTCCCACGCCCGCGACTTTCGTGCTCGCCTTTTTTTTACACCTTGTATATATATATATATATATATATATATATATATATATATATATATATATA
>NW_012130080.1:960782-968529 GCF_000143395.1 Atta cephalotes | reverse complement strand
TATATATATATATATATATATATATATATATATTCTAAATGCGCTCAGTCGGCCGGCCGTCGCTTCTCCATGAAAAAGGACGTTCTTTGTGCTCAAACGTCATGACGCTTCCTTTGTCGCGCCGCTTTTATTCCTTCATGACGAGTTCGTTACAATTGAGACGTAAATGGTTTAAGGTTAAGGTCGGAGGAAGTGTCTAATATCGTGTCAGATTTTTCGGGCGCGATAAGCGACACGATAAGTATTAGATCATCGTAAGTAAATCTTATTGATTCAACGTGTTAATATATTCGATAAAAACTACAGACAAATTGAAATATACAATATAAGTAAATTATTTATTGAAATTTTAGATACGTTCAAAATGTTTACTTTTATATAAGGATCCTTTGGAAAGACTTGGGAGTAACAGTCACGAATTAAACATGGCTTTTCCGTTCCTGACTATTCGCTGATTATGCAAAATGAACTTTAAATCTTCGCTGTACCTGCTCAGAATTATTATGGAAGCGGTCCTAAAACAAAGGAATATGCATGATGCACCAAGAGAAGAGAATCGCCGTCAAGACAGCACAATCATAGATCTAGGAATTTGTGTGGGCGTTTCGCTACTCTGTTCGTAGCTTTATAACCACGTGGGCATACCTGACGAATTTCCCCTTTCACCGTTAAATACCGAAGGGAAATTGAAAGCCAACTAACCAGTTAGGCGGATGCATCTTCGAGAAGTATACCTTGCGGCTGATGATTTATGAAATTGATAATCAAATTTTCATCGAAACGTCAAGAAACATATACTAAATAGCAAATAAGAAATGAAATCAATTGAAATCAATCGTAAAAACAAGATCGAAAAATTAAAACTATTTGATAAACATAATAATAGAGAAACATAATAAATTATAATACCAATGACTAAAATAATAGTAATAGTCATTATTACAATTGAAAATAAAATTATATTTATTCAACAGCCATCAAACAATTATTAATTTTATTATGATTATCTCGATCTTAGGAAAATATAATAAATATAACGCGGAAGAAAGAAGAGCGTGGGATGTACATACGTGCTGCTTTGCGGTCGTATGCGTCATCTCGTATTCCACAGTCGTCCAGTACGTAACATGAATTATCCTGTTTCTCAAATTATGCGACGCAGAGTACACGCATAAACCATTATTTGAATGCGTGTCAGGGCACGTAAACAAGTCGAAATATAAATCCATAAAACAACAAGAATTTGTTATGATCATGCTGTATGATTGCATCCGATAATTTTTCCTTTTTATAAAATAACATGAAAAAAAGCAGGCAACGCAAATTAAACGCGACTTTCGATATCGAGAGAACGGAACCTCTCGATATTGAAAATTATCGGTACGATTCCATTATCTTTTCAAGGGACGTGGAAGGAATCGCTTCACCAACTCGCGTAGGCGTAGGAAATTAATTAAGTTGAACGGTATTCTCGGAGAAGTCGATGCACGTCCATTTCCTCGCAATGACCAATTAATTAATTTCTTGTAAGACCATACTCAGTTTCACGTTAGCAGCTAAATTTCTAAAACGTTGAGTGTCCGCATATACTTTACAGATTAAACATTTAACAATTTTATACGAAGTATCAATAGACGTAGCCAAAAAAGTTTTTATGAACATAAAATCTTCAGTGATTGATTCAAAATTATAAAATACAATAAATAAATATTAGTCAGCTTGTTCTTATAATTTTTATCCTATGCTTTATATGAAACAAAGTTTATACATTTTGACGGTAAAGTACATACTTTTGGGATCCCAAATCTGACATTTGAACAATACATCTGACGATGTAAACTGAGAGAAATGATTTTGTTATAGGAATAAATCAAGGGAAAGCAAATGTGATTATGTGTGTATTTATTTAAAAACTGATCGATTTGTTATGATTGCAAATTAATAGAATTAATTAAAATTCGTCAATGTAACAAATAATCAATAGTATCACTATCAAAAAAGAGGCTCATATATATATATATTAGGTGTAGTAAAAAGAAATCCATTATTTTTCCATTCAATTTCATGCAAAAATAATGGATTTCTTTTTACTACACCCAATATAAAAGTCGTAGACGATTGCAGGATTCCAAATCGTAAGAAATTGACCAATTCTAATCAAGTATTCTCCCTACATTTAATTGTGCTTGATCGATTTCCTACTTAAAATTCCACGATCATTTACGAATTCTATGTAAACGAACCTAAAGTCTATCCAAAAGATAGGTTAGATTCTATAGTTTGCTTCTAATACTAATAATTGGTTAGTATAGCAGACTAGCAGCAAATACAACAAAATTTATTGTCACATATTTACTAATCACCGATTAAAGGTACTAGTAGTAAAGGTACTTGCTAAATTAACAAAATCCTTTCTTCTAGTGCGATCGGATCGGTTCGAAATTCATGCAATCATGTCCGGCATATTAGAGCATCACGCGACGATTCGAGGCGAGTCTAAAGAGATCGAACGAAGCGAGCAGACACGTGAAGCATGTAGAATCCCGCTGTGAAGCTATCTGACCTCGCTTACCTGCCTGCCTCGTCCGTCAGTCTATCGGACCTATGACTTACGTACGCGCGCATACACGCTCGTGTGTGCGTTCGTTGGTAGATTCGCGGGCTGGTAGACAAGCAGGTAGATAGGTATTTACGTACGCCGGAATAGAGTGCGACGAGTCTCCTCTCTCTATGTCAGACGACGTGTCTTAGGTTTCGCGGAAAAGATCGAACGAGCCGTACGTGAGGACGCGTACAAAAGACGACGATCGAACAAGGGTACCAAGAGTTCCCTTCGATTTCTCATGTGATCTTCTCCCTCTACCCATAGTCGTCGCGTTAGATTTCGCGACGCGATGCGACGCGTTCTCACGCATGCATCAGAGAGGAGAACAATCGCGTTCCCTCATTCCGACAAGATTTACAATCGATTATGATAATGTGATGCTGGAGAAAAACGATTTTTGCAAAATTAGCACTTCATTTTTAAAATCTCGATTGGGATAAAGTTTGATTGAAACATAATAAACTCGCGAGGTATCGAGAATTAAGAAATATTTTAACAAATTCATTTTAAATGAATAGATCTTTATACTCGTTATAATGTCTTTCTCTTTAATATTATTCTAATATTATTCTGAAGTATTACATAAGGTAGATTGTCCTCGAGAAAATCGCCGGGAAGATAATCACGTACGTGTTCGACTCGCAGCGGAGAATCAATCTCACTAATTGACCAAGCCGGAACACGCAGTAGATAGAGCGTCGCGCCGTAATTGAAAAACGTGGCGACGACGCCAAGGAACGCAATGGGTGCTTTTGCAGCTGGAGATTCTGGTTCGTTCGCCAGAGATTCCGTCCGATCGCGTTGTGTCCTCTCTCTCGGTAGTGCATTCCCTTCGGCGACGGAAATCTCTGTTCTGTAATCCCGGCGTTCTCGCTTCCCAATTAGCTGGATAGCTAATAAATCTCGCAGTGTACCCAGAACTACAGAAAGATTCTTCGAGCGAGAGGGTAAGATCAAGAATGAGAGGAAGAGCAAAGCGGAGCAAGAGGTAGGATTGAGAAGAGGAAAGGAGGAGGAGAAGAAGGAGACGACAGGAGGGAGAGGATCCCGTCGTCGTCGTCGTCGTCGTCGTCGTCGTCGTCGTGAACGAAGAGATGGTCGTAGAAGAGAGGCGTCCACTATTCGCGAGGGCACAAGGCCAAGTGCACGGCGCGCCTTCTTCCCGCTTGGAGGAACCAAAGTGGAAACGCCGCGGATGGCGATATGCTGATGATCGTGCTGGTAGTGCTGGTAGTGATGCGTTACCTGCATAATATAACGCGAGTCTGGGCGCTATGCCTCGCATTAAATACTCTCCATGATTCGTCCGATCACCTTCACAAATGTGCTTTATATCGAATACGCGATATATACGGATTAACGAGTCTCGTGACATTGTAATAGATTTCTTATTGTACGTGATTCGTTTTCAATATATCATTTGCAACATTCATTTGTAACACACATCACAATAATAGAAGTGAAGTTTGAAATCAACTTGGCTAAAATTCGCTTCTAAAAATATCATCGATATTAATTTCTGCTATTCGAACAGAAAATAAATTAAGATTAGAAACGACGGAAATGTATTTAATTACAAATTATTATACATCTTTTCTTATAATTATATTATATATCTGTGTCTATAACAAGTGCGTAGAAATGACGAATCGCGATACTTTTTAAGAAAACGCGAATCGGAGAGACACTGTGTGCTGCCAGTGGTTCGTACGGACGGTCTTGACAGCCTTTCGAGGGAAAGGAGGAATAGGGAGAGAGCAAGGACAGAGAAAAAGAGAGAGGGACGAGTTTGGTATGCGCTTCGCGCAGCGGGTTCACACACGACCGGCCCAAAGGAAAGGACTTCAGAGCTCCGACCGTTTCCTCCACCACGACGTTCGTCGAGCCCCCCGTGGACGCGAAGATACTCCAAAGCGAAGAAGCATCGGCCAAGTGAGCATGGCGACATTTTTTCCTCTCAAGTATCCTCCTTCTTGCCTCCCGTGTAACATGCCATTGCATTCTGCACCTGCTTGTATTCGCACACGTCCACCCACTGCCGATACGTGCGTGCGAATGTGTATACAATAACATAAATGCGGTCGAATGTAAATCTTGTAAAGAGGAGGAGGAAGGATACCGCATGATTGCAACCATCCTCGCGGCGATCGTTTATAAAGGGAGCAATTTCGGAACGGCGGCGAGAGAACAAGGAGGACCGGTTCGCGTGCGCGGAAGTTTCGACAAATCGGCTGCGCTTCCGCATTAAGAATGTGCAATTTATGCGTTTCCCAGTGAACTCAATGCACGATGAATCTCGCTTCAATGGGCACTTGTTGATCTCTCCGAAGTTACTGCTCTTGAAGACGAAATCGCACGTTTTTGTCACTAAAAAATAATGCAACAGTCGGATGTTGCTCATCTCCTTCGTTCTTTTGACAATGCAGCTTACTTAATTATTTCTCATAATTTCTTTTCAACATTAAATTTTTTATTTTTCACAACTTTTACAACTAAACAAAATATTCAATTGTATAGAATCATTTTAATCTTATTTATACATAATCATGTTCAATTCCTAAATTAATTTCAGTAGTCTGTTATTCTCATATTAGTTCATTTTATAATCATTTGTATCGTTGAATTTTATTTAATTATTTAGATTTCATTTTGTAATATAATAATTAATTTTTTATACTATTCTCTCATAATTTCTAACATTTATATATTTATATCTAAAAATAAATCTAATAACAATTAGATAAAGCAGACAGAGAAAATATCTTGCTCAACAATCGATAACAAATTGTACAGGTCATTATATCGGCAAGATGACTATTACGTTAATGGAATTAAGATTAATGCTGGCGTGGGAATATCGCGAGTATGTGTTGTGTCGTTGCAATCGCTGGTTTTCGTTGAGAGATTGTCTTCGCCAGGAGCCAATCGGTCGGGAACTGGCAATCAGGAAATCTTTAATTCGCGCGAACGTAAATCTCGATGACGGGTCCGATGCGACTAGCCGTGATTGTAACCCCTGCGGGCGATCGGCGTAAAGAGAGCAATTTCGGATCGCCAGTCTCTCCCCCTGAAGACCGGTTTGCACGGAAGTTTTAACAAATCGCTCATGCTTCCGCATTCGAAATGGTGCAATTTACGTGTGATTAGAAAAGGGCTCGGCGACGCGCAGGGATGCGCGACGCGAACGATCGCGCGATGTAAATCCCGCGAGCGTTATTCATTATTCGCGTTAGCGTCGCATATTAACGGCACTAATATATTTGAACAACCGTAGGTGCCGCTTACGGGCTTAGCGCAGTTTATTCATGACGCTATTAAGTACACGATGTGAGCAGTGGTTACATGGAGCAGCTGGTAATTCTGCGAGCAACATTGAACAAAATAAAACACTGAAAGTTTCTTGCTCTCTTATAAAGAGATCATAATCATTACATGATTATGTTTAATGTCTAGCAGAACTATTTTCAATTTTCTTTTTTTTTTTGACATAAAAATAAGAAACAATTAAGTCAAAGATTTATTTCAAGAATCATATATTCAAAAAGCAAAAAGAGATTTTTTAAGATGTACATGTTAGATTTCAACTATATATTATACAACGATGAAAAACGGAATAAAAGAGAATTGATTTCACATTGTGCTCGTAATTTTGGAACACGCGATTGAAAAGGCAACAAAGATATTGGCGGGAATGGAAAACGCTTATAAGGCTGCAGGGCTCACTTTCGAGACGCGAATGTACACCTGTTAGATCCCTGACTCACGTCGTTCGATCCTCGTGGCGTTCCACGACGCGTCTTTGAACGGGCTCCTTCATTTTCGTTTCCCGCTCGGCGCTCCTTCATTCCCGCTGCTGGTCGCCGCCTCTTACGTGATGAATGCCGCTCGACCGAACATCGTTTATCATTATACGTCCATTATCGAAACTACGATTGTCGGAATTAATCACGTGTCTGGGGAAAGGAGATTAAACGTGCCACAGACACGGTTTCCAATTCAATTCGATGAGACTCTTTCTCTTTTATGTTTCATATAACTGTGTATCACAATGCCACATTTAAAAAACAATTTTTATAATTAAAATTTCTATTTTAATCGTAACTTTTCAATGATTATTGTATATTACATTTAAAATCGCTACGTTTTTCCATAAGATTAATTATAACAGACAAAAAAATCGCTAAATTATTTTAAGCAATTGGATACACGTAATTCTTGAAGAACAAAGACACAACAGCGTCCACGTGGATCCAACGGCGTTTCGTGACCACGTTTTACCATTCAGTAGTGGCGCCCAGATTAAAGACATTGTACGCATAGGTCTGTGTATGTTCTGTTGCGTTCAACACACCGGCCAGTCGTACGTGCCGATGCATACAAAACGCATGAACAGGTCGCGTACCATCACATGTGAATCGTATAGTTGACTTCGTATAGAGTCACATTGGCAACAGTCGAACGACAAGAAGAAATTATGGAGAACAAACGGGAATAAGTCGGAGAGAGAGAGAGAGGATGGGAAAATGATTTGTGTAAGGATGAAAAGAACGAGAGATAGAAAGAGAGAGAGCGAATCACGAAAAGGAGATGCGTGGTCGGAGAAAGGAGACATGGAACACACTTAGGTCGAAGATGTATATAGCTCCGAGATGGATTGTGCAAAAGCTCGGCTGTATGTACTCTCATCTCGCCGATCGCTTCCCGCACCATTATGTGACTGCTGAAGACAAAAGAGAGAGAGAGAGAGAGAGAGAGAGATATGCTTACTCTGTCCAATATTCCTTACATCGGCATTGAAATTAGAAGAGGGAAAATCGACGACGACAACGACGACGACTGCGATCACAACATTTGATGTTGCTATCGTGACCGCATCACGTTCGCGTAAACTAGGTCGCTATTAGAAAACTCTTGTGATTGCCGACGATATTCGCATATATAATTTATCAACAGTTGCACAAGTATATATATATATATATATATATATATATATATATATATATATATATATATATATATATATATATATATATATAGTAGTATATATATATATATATATATATATATATATTAGTTACTATATACTACTAACTACTAACTATACTTAATTATTTAGTTGTAGTAGTAGTTAGTTACTACTAA
>NW_012130080.1:956988-960686 GCF_000143395.1 Atta cephalotes | reverse complement strand
AACTAATAATATTACTACTATATACTATATATATATATATATATATATATATATATATATATACATATATATATACATATATACATATATAGATGCTTAGATAGTATCTATAACTATTAGTAACTAAGTCTAACATTATATTTTCTATGCATTAAACTCAACGATCCAATTATTTTACTGTGATGAGTTTCGCATATACGAAATTTCAATTACAATTTTCGCACGTACATGCAACTAGTTATTTGCATAAAGCGGAGAGAAATCGTTCTCAAATTATATTTCGATTTCAAACGAGACATGAACGATAGATTTAGATTGAAAATTTTCGCGAATGAACGTGCAATCGAGGCACCTGCGGCTCGTTCAATACTGATGAAAATCATAAGATTTATATTGGCGAGAAGGGGACTCTTGAATACTCTCTCAAAGCCAGCTTCGCTAAGCGCAGGTGGCTTTCGGTAGCCTGCGCGAGAGTGTTCGCCGTTCACTCGCATCTCGGTTCTAGTCGAGAGGACGAGATTATATATACCGTATTCAATCAACGAAGATGATAATGATGGCATTATCCGCGAAAGGACGATGAAAGTCAGGCGGTTTACCGTTTTTCATGGTGGGTACACCACATGAAAACCGTTCTATAGTTATTACACGACGGGAGTACACGAGATACCGAGGCATCCGGGCTTTTATCTCCGCGCCTCTTATTCCTTTCCCCTTATTTTGACGTATTTCGTTATGCGCAAACATACCCACATTCTTTCGTACCTGTATGCTTTCTACATTTTTTTTTTTCTTTATTACGCAGCAGCGGCATCATAATTGAATTAGACCGGTGAAGCGCTAAATGATCGAAGGTAACGCGTTTCTCAATCGGAGATTGAGAAAAAGAATCCTTCATGAAAGGGAAATAATTTAAGGGTTTCTGTTTATATCACTCGTACAGTGGTTCTTCGAGAAGAGAGGAAAGAGAAGGGAAAAAATAGAAAAAACGTAGGGACCTCGTAGAGTTTCTTTGTCGCGCGATGGGTCCTCTCGTTGAAAGATACCCGCGAGCGAGTTATGAAATATATAAACAGAAGGACTGGCGCTCTTCAAACAACTTACGACGCGTGTAGGTAGGTACACGGTTTTTTCGAATGCAGTGCCCTTCAGGACCCGTCAGGCACCCACCGAACCCATCGTTGTCTGAAGGAGGTACTCTCGACAGTCCTGTGAGGGCACGCCTGCCTGCGCACTTCAACGTCTCTTGAGAGGACTGTTTGGGCATTCTCGAAATCGCTCGTACATTATGCCATAATTACGTTAGACAACAACGGCGGTCTGGTCGTAGATGGTGTGCTACTAATTGGGTACCGACAAGATGACTCTTCTGGCTTCCGAGAAAGATAAAATTTTTCTAATGCACTGTACGATAATATATCTATACCATAATCATTTTACGTTAATATTGTATTAAATAAAGTATTAATAATATTTTTTCAAGTAAGTATTATTTTAAATGTTATTTTTCGAGTCATAATTTTTACATTTTCTTTCATTATTTTTCAAGTACAAGACAATTATCTTGAAAAAAAATGTGAAAAAAGAATCACGATTAGTAATAACAATTTTATTTATTTATTTTTTTATTAACTCATAGAAAATTTGTGATTTTCAAATGTACAAAATTTACATTTGTGAAATGGCTGTTCACAGTTGAGCAAACTGATTCATAACTGTAGAAAAAATGGCAAGATAAATTCAACGTGGGTGAACGATCGTAAAAATTTCGCGAGAGTTCACCAAGAGCGTGGGGTGAGAAAGAGGAACGCAGCGGGAGAGATGAAGAAACTGACGATGAGGAGTTACCAAGCGACTGGAACCAAACTGGAATTCCACGCAACGACTTGCACGGATGAGAGACCAGCAGACCGGAAATTCCTCGCGCGGATTCGATAACTCTTTCGCATCTCCTCGCCTTACCGTGTAGAAGACAAAGGAAATCAAGGCTAGAAATTTGCGATTCATCCGACCGATGATATATTAATGCGAGTTATAAGCGCACGATTCCTACTCGCTGCTGGTTGTTAGCCTTATACGTTGCGAAAGAACGGAGCCGTCCGCCACAATTCACACTCCGCTAGCTTTCGGCGGTTTCGAGAATGGAAGCTCGAAGGAGAAAAGAAGGTAGTCAGCGGTACATCCATATATATTTACAATGTCGGCCCCCGGAGGCGGCGTCGCTAATGAGACGCCGCCGTTCTCCATCGGCGTCGTGTCACAGCGTCGATGATAAATGATCCGTGGTGGTCGATTCGTAAGCCCGAATGTGTCGTCTCCTCGTTATGACTTCATCCTCTCGCACGTCCATCTTTCGGCGCGACGTTATTGTGCCGGTGAAAGAAAATTATGGTCCCGTATATGTACATCATACACCGTCATTAATCGCGGGACATCGAATTAAGTTTCATCGTCTCGTGCGTACGCGGTGTAACGATCACGACCGGTTAGGATTTTCAGCTGACATATGCGTTCTCACGGATATTAGGTGATGCTGCGCCCGTGTTTCGCCATTCGAGCGACTTTCAGAATGCCTTTCTTATTTCTCTCGAAACATATTTAGCGTTAAATTAAACGTGATAATCTGACTCATCATTTGTCAACATTGAATCCGTATTAAATAAATAATATTAATGAACGTTATAAATAGGAAAGTACTTGTCATATGTAACTGATAATGTTCATGAATCAGAATAAAATATAAAACATGTTCGTGAAATCTTTCATCACAGAAAAATGTGAATAACAATTGTTATTTAAAAAATATAAATTCAAAAGCAGATTATTACGAAGTAACAACTCACCGTCCATCGGAAGGTGAAGTGGAGATGTAGAGTGACGGGGTCGGAGAGGGTGAAAGTGTTTTGGCCGAGGGCGTGACTAGATACATTGCCGAAGCTACAGGAGCCGATGGCAGTGACGTTCGACTGGTATTCCTTAAGACAGAGCCAGAAGGCTGTTGAGCAGGGCGTCGTACAGGGTGGGAATTCTTCTTTTCCACCCCCGCCTCCTCCGCCGCAACATCTACCGTCCACTAGAGTGCCCCTGTTGTTCGTCAGCGAGAGGATCTGCACCTCGAAGTATCCGCTCGCAGTTGTCGCCTACAGCAGCAAAACAGAAATAATCTTTAGAAATAATTTAATTTATTATTTCAATTCAACCATTCGCATTGCGATATCATTCTCAATATATTATTAATTGTTATCATGATAACATCATATTACATTGAATGTTTAACGTCTAAAAAAATGCTTCTAAGATTAAATAACTTCTGCCGATTTAGATAAAACAACTTGTACTTATTGTTAGATGTTGTATATATACATATATGTAAATGAAATAACGCCCACATCATGCTATTCTTAATAAAAAGTCGAAAAGTCCTCTACCATTCTGCAATTTTCGCAATAGTTAATTAATTATTAAATTAATAGATATTAATTTCTAAAAATTACCAAGTAAATAGATAAAATCGATGTTAAGACAATTCTTTGTGAAATATTTTGAAGACTTTTCTTAAAAAATTCTTAAAAATATCTTAAAGCTATCTTATATATCGACTTTTGTTTATTGGCTAAAAAAAAATAAATTTAAGACAAAAATTTCAAAATGATAGGAGTTTTCATCTCAGTTTTTTATTAGGAATAACACTTAGTGTT
>NW_012130080.1:944199-956968 GCF_000143395.1 Atta cephalotes | reverse complement strand
TTAAAATTAAATAAAATTAAACTAAATAAGTAGTAGTTAGTTACTCTCTAAGTTTTTAGTTTAAGTTAAGTAAACTAACTTAGTTAGTTTAGTTTTAGTTTAGTCTACCTACTATATATATATATATATATATATATATATATATATATGAGTTGTACAACGACTTGTTAAATGTGGAATTACTTGTTTCTTATTAATTGTTAGAAATTTGTTTCGAAATTTGCAGAAAATAAACGATAAGTAAAACAGAAGAAAAAATTAGCAATTCCTTCTAGTATTACTTTTTCATAAAATTCGGTTCCCACTTTTGCACCAAGCGCGGGAACTTGAAAAGGCCTCAGGTTACTGTCCATTATTGCGTATCGTGGAAACGGAAATCTCATGTTAGTATATCTCAGAAGAAAGAGAGAGGAGAGAGAGGCCTCAGGCGAATGCACCGAATGCAGCAGCAGCAGCTTCAGGCCAATCTCGGAAAAGAAATCGAGCAGTTTCGAAACTGTAATCACGGCTGGGCAATTTTCGAGCTCGCCACGATACTGCGTGCCGTTACGCGCGATACGCATCATACATTCTACATATACATATAGTTTGAATGATTACTTTTGTTTCACTCTTACAAATCTAAATTTCTTATACGCAAATTTGAACAATAATATACAAGCAGTTTAATAGGTAGTAATCGAAATGGCAAATGTACAAATATATGTTTTGTTGCGTGTATCAATAAAAACTAAATATAATATATTCAAAATTTGTTCTTAATTTCCTTTCTCCGCCAGGAATATTGGATTTTAAAAACACAGTCGATTTTTTGTCTGTAAATTCTGATAGATCTAAATCTAAAAATATAATACAATTTCTATAATAATAAAAACTCTTTGTTAGCTTTTACAAGGAAATAAGAATTTTTTTCAGATTTTTATACAATCCAGAATATTATAAATATCTGCTAAAGCTCGGAAATCCAACTTAATAAAGATATAAAAATTTCACATTGCCAATAGAGAGGAAAATTTTATGAATACACATCGTCCAATTATTTAGAATCGATTAGAAAAATATATGGATTAGAAGATATTTTCAGAAATTATAATGTGATAACAAAATTCTATACAAATCTGTTTTTTCGAGAAAGTAATTCTATTATAGTTTAATTCATTTAAAGAGCTTATAAGTAGGAGAAGTATAGAATCTCGAGCGTGCACTGAAAAAAAAAATAGTCAATTTTAATAAATATTTAATTGAATACTGCTAACTAAATATTTATTAAATATAAAGATATTTATTTAATACAAGAAATGTTAATTTGATTTAACAATCATTTTTTTTATTGAACAAGTATTTACTTACTGTAAATAAATGTTTAGTTGGCAGTATTGAATTAAATATTTACTAAAATTAATTATATTTTTTCTCAGTGTGCGTATAGGAATATTTTCAATATGATGTATGTGTGTGTATGTGTGTGTGTGTGTGTGTGTGTGTGTGTGTGTGTGTATGTTCGCGCGCGCGCGCGCGCACGCGTACTAAGTATACATGCATACATAATTATCGTAAGAGTAAGATCGAAGGTAGAAAGCGCAAAGGATCGTCTGCTGGCCTTTGCTTTCCATAATGCGTTTCCCTGTACGTTATATAAGCCCGTCTTGCGAGTGACATTTTAACGGGTCGGCGCGGCGCAAGCGCTGAGCTCCCGCGACTTCGGTTCAGAAGACGTCGGGAATAAATCAAAGAATAATTGAAAAGAAAATCATTTCACGATCGACCGCATGACGATAATCGCGATTCAAAAAAGGCCAAGGAGCGAAGGAGAAAATAACACAACGGAATGAATCAGATCTTTTGTGTGCTCTAACAATACGTTCGCACGGCACGTATAAAAATTCGTTCGAGATATTATACAAATCGCGTAATTTTGTGCTTTTGACTCGCATAATGATACGTGGTAATGTTGTACGCTTAAAGCAATTTGGAGAAATCGGTAAAAGAAAACGGAAAGCGGCACGTAACTCAACTATCGTTTCTACGAAATCGGTATTTGCTAAACTCATATCTCAACAGTTTAATTTTATTTAGAAACGATTCAAAATATTGCATTTACGAAGCAATCTGCCCCACCGTGTATCATTCCGCTCGCAATGGAATGCACGGAAGGAGGCTCGTTTCAATAAATTTTAAAACGAACGTTTTGTGCTTTACGATCAAGTTGTTGCTCATGAAGATGACCTCGCGTATATGCGATTTCATCGCCGTAAAAATGATATCGCGATTTATCCTCGCGTTAACCCGACCCATTCGGCAATAGTAATAACTATTCTCACAGCGTCAAGTACGTCTATTAACATCGCTCGGTACTTTTTGTATGTTGGAAAATGCAGGATGAGTCGAGGCTTCTCTCTCCCTCTCCCTCCCTCCCTCCTCTCTCTCTCTCTCTCTCTCTTTCTCTCTTTGAGTCATGTCGCGAGGCAAAGTTCGTCGTCATCGCGATTCTCGTTTACGACGACGGATGTCCGTACAGCGATAAATCCCGTCGTACGAGTTTCCGAATGCGTGCGGTGACGAGAGCCGCGCGTTTGTTTGGAAAGCGAACGCTGTGTGTAACGACGCGCGCGTACGCGTTTTATTAGCCAAGTATACTTATTCTGGAGGCTCTCTCAGCTTCGCCGGTAACCTCCTGCCTCTGTGCGGTCCAGCGATAGAATTCTTTCTCTCTTTCTCTTGTTAGCAAGCGAACGCGCGCGAACGTTTGCAAACGCGCGTTCCGCAAACTTTGCACAGTCCGCTCACGTGCCGACGAGAAATTGTCGGACGACGAGCAAGCTGAAGATGTTTTAACTTAGCCGACACGGAAGAGCCTCTTCGACGGATGGGCGCTTACGCGAGATGCTCAAGAAAATTGTTCATGAACGCGACCAGAATGTCCGACAAAATTTCAACATTTTAGCAACACTTGCATTTTTCTTATAAAATAATGCAATATGGTATGTTAGTAATGTAAACGTTATGTAATTACTGTAATTATTATAATAATCAGTGATTAGGTTACTTCATATTGTAAATTAAAAAAATGTATAAAAAGAAATTGACTGATGCTGTATTAAAGAGTCTTCTTTCTTCCTATGAATATCCATCAAAGTTGAATGAATATCCATCTCTATTCCAATATTTTCTCACTCGTCGGAATTGACCGCCATCCAATATTAAAGTAAGATAATTAAAGTTCCTCGGAACTTTAATTATCGAGGTGTAATAAAAGTGAACACCTCGTATTAGCGATCGCTTTCCTATCCTAGTACCGCACCTCTTGCAGAACGATTATTTCTTTCGTCTTTCGCAGTGACGCTTGCTTTCACGGTTATTAAATCGAAAGTTCATCCCTTTCTAACCACATATATCGTGATGTACATCGTAATAACTCCATTGTTCAAATAAATTTTCACGATTTATATTTAAGAATATAAAATTTTTAATTTACAACGCGTGTTCTTACTTTTTTAATGATAAATAAAAAAACATTTATGAAAAATGTTTCATAAACTTTCTCAACTGTTAATGAACAAGTCTGGCGATTCAGTTTAAGTTCCGAAAACTATTAAGTTCAATTTCTAGTTAATTAATTAAATAGAGCGTTTTAGAAGCATTTTATTCTCGTTGAGAGTGTGTTACCGTTACCATGTGCACACCTTCGTAACCTATCGCGACATTAATTGTTCTGTGTGTGTGTGTGTGCGTGCGTGCGTGCGTGCGTGCGTGCGTGCGTGCGTGCGTGCGTGCGTGCGTGCGTGCGTGCGTGCGTGCGTGCGTGCGTGCGTGCGTGCGTGCGTGCGTGTGTGCGTGTATGTGTGAACACGAGCGAGCAGAATGACGGCCTTCATTATACGTGATGGTAAACTGCATGCGCATGTGTTGTGTACGTATGTGTATGCACGTTTGTGCGGCTGGTCGATCGGTCGGTCGGTCGGCGTTTGCTGACCGACGTCGGAGAAGAAGAGCCTTTCCTTTCCGCATAACCAAGGTGCAGCGAGCCATACCTCAGTGCGCCTACTTTTATATACACTCTCATGAAACTTGCAAAGTACGAATAATTCGCCCGTCCGGCCGAAAAAAACACTCGCGGAACGCATACTGAAGAACGACTCTACCGTGTCCTCTTCAAGTCCGTCTTCCTTCTTCCTTTGTTCTTGCCCTCTTCTGAGGAAACTCATTTACCGATGCAAACCGCGATGCATTTGCGAAAATCAGAACTGCCGCTTTTAAAAAACCTGCTTGGCGTATTTGCGCGATTTTTCTTACACTGGATGAAAAACTACAGTTATGAATCTACAGTTATGAATTTTTTCAATCGCCAAATAATAACGAATACATAAAAAAATAATAAAATGACAATTTTTATTTAATATGATTTTCTTGCCTAAGTCCTTCTTGGGTAAAGTATCTCAGTATAAATGGTAGTACTCAAAATCAATTGAAAATATTACATGAAAATACAATAGATATAGAATTCGATGCATACCGATTTATAATTAGTAATTATTGCATTTGACTCGAAAATAAGCAGATTTAAAAAGTGAATAAATGCAGAAAGTAAACTGTACAAATCGATTGTTATCGCTGATCTCATTAGTGGAATAAACGCGCATGGTATACATATATGTAATTATGTAAATATATAATTACCTGGCTATGCTTATGTAAACCCACAGAAGAGAAGTGTTCCTTTAATATCTTAATTGCAAATTCGCTATCGTCTGGATTCTGACGACGCATCAATAAAAGTATTCGTATCTTATGATAAGATGTTAATTAAGCAGCAATATATCTTCATAATTTCCATCAAAATTAACTATATTATCTAATTGTAGGTATTTTTGCTTAAATAACTTACACTGAACGATTCTAAATAATAGACATTATCCAAGCAAAGAAAAAAATTGTAATAGGGCACGGCACAATAATTTCTGAAAATTAATTACGCAGATGTATATCTCTCATATCTTATATGTTAATAAAGCACAGTGAAAATTACACACTTTTAATTACCTCTTTATCTCGCCAATCATTATGGTTCGCGAATCAAATGGCGCTATTGATCATTCCGAATCGCAGAAGGAAAGAAAGGACAAGAGTGAGAATTGGCAAAAAGAAAAATAGAAGCGAGCAGCACCAGCAGCAGCAACAACAACAGCAACATCACATCAACGACTGACGCGATTTCGGTTTCGAAAATCATCCGAGCCTTTCATTTTATCTCTGAGCTCCCAAGTCGTAGGTAGTAATTACCGGTGGCCGCTACCTGCCCGAGTGAAATAGACCTACCGAATACCATTTAATTTTATACCGTAGGATCTGCACGGACAAATTGTTCGGGCATGCGTATGAGTGTGCGTGTTGGTCGCCTGTATTGCACATCTCGTTTCTGCACTCTCTGCTCCGTTGTGTTTCGCGCGCTCGCTTGCGTTTTGCAGGCTTGTGTTGTGTGATGCTCCAGTACCACGGGTTTAGGCTATGCCCCTACGGTCCATATATCTCTCTCTCCATCCTCTCCGCGAAAGATAGGGAGACCTATACTTAATATTATTTGCTACCCATTCGCCGGCCCCACGGCAAGCCCGCCAGACTGCCTTTAACATTGGCCACAAATTACCGAAATAATTAAAAAGTCTTACTTTGCGTGGGAAGTTTCGCGAACCCCCATTGCCTTCCACCTTTAACATCATATTGGATATAAGCAAGAGAGATTCAAATCGAAACATTCGAGCCTGATTAAAGATTTCTCTTTCAGACCTATTAAAGATCGGATACTTTGCTCAAAGTGTCTCTCGATGCTGAGGCATTTCCTAGCATATAGTTTTAGATGTTTTTTAATAAAATAAAAAATGTCATCGTACGTCGTTTAATTATACTTGTTTAATTATATGTTGATAGCTTGAAAACTGTTAAGACGTAACATGTGATCGTATAATAAAATTCGCTGGACGTTCAATAAAACAATAATTATTAAAAGCACTGAAATTAATAATCGCGAACATAATTTTTTCAAGGATATAATTTTCACATTCTTTCGTAACTGAGGCAATAATTTGATTTAGTCGTAAAAACCTCGTTTAAGATATTTCATCGATCAGGCAATAAAATTTAAATAATATAATATCTATCCCTGCTATATAATTATAAGACAAATTAGTTCTTATTTCGCCGCCACTTGCCGGTAAAAAATTCGATTTTCATGAATACATACTTTATATTTTCTCAAATAACTGAAACAATTATAAAATCATAAATTATCCATTATTTTTTTGTCTTCTTTCGTAGGTATTCAAGAGAATTTTTTACCAAAAGAATGTTTTTACAAATGCATATGCAGTATACTTTGTTTTTCTGATTTCATCGGACGCGATTGACACATGAATGCATCGTATTCGTGGGAAGTACTTGTCATTGTTGCAACAAAATGGCAAGTCGTTATCGATGAGCTTTTGTTAGCTCCAGACGAGGGAGGTTGAAATCCGATCGAAGATTGGACTGGAATGATCAGTCGCAGTCTCCTCAGTTTGAACATCTTCTACCTGTCGGTCTGCAAAGATCTGGGTCTGAGAAACGGCGGGAACAGGTGTGAGTCGGGACTGTTTCGTGGTTTACACAACGCCTTTACGCAAGGTGTCTGTATGTAGACAGATATATCGGTTTCGTTCTATTAATTAATAAGTGTGTGCATGGCGGTCGATAAAATCTCAATAACGATCACCTTATTCCAATCGAGTGATTATCGCTTCATATATTGCTTTCCAAAGAGGAAGTCTGTTTTTTTGCGTCCCCTATAATTAATTCCGAGTCAATAATTGCGACTTAATCCGGCATTCTTGATGAAATTTTTACGTTCTTACACAATGTTTAACATACTAAATTAGTTAATTACGGTACAATTTATTATTGTAAAATTTCTATAATTTGTATCTTTAAAATTTTTAATGTCTAAAATTGATCACAATAAGACTTATCATCATTTGCTTATACTCAATTAAAAACTGCGGACATTACTCTCAAATTCACGTAACCGTAACTTTGTAAATCGCGTTTTGTCCTGGTTCGTCGGTTTTATTTTGCGGTTACCTTTCGCGGTAAAGAATTGGAAGTGTAAAACAATCAGCCGAACTGCCTGAGGCACTAGTACAAAAGACCGTCGCGCTGATCCGCAGCGAAAAGAAAGCGGTGCGAGCAGTCTCTAATTACCGGACTATAGATTACGAGGGCGATTATTCCCGATTACATGTTGTGTAAGTACTTGCGACAGTGGCCAAGGTGGAATGATTATGCCGGTAAATCGAGTGGGGCAAATGCGATAATAAATTAAAAGAAAAAACGTCGCCCGTTGATAGGGCGACTAAGCGTTAAAGCGCGCACTTAATCATAATTGACGTTGCTCGAGTTCAGTGAACACGAAAATGAGCAACGAGCCGATCGTACGGAGTCCCCGGAGTTTGAATTTCAGATAATCTCATTATTGAAATTTCCGAATAAAACAAACTGCCAGCGATAAATCCTGCTATGTCATCCTTCTAAACGGCCGGTCGCACCGTTGCGACGCATATTTCTGTCGCGTATGGTATTCATGTAGTGCGAAATGTAACATGCAAAATGCACATACTATGCATTTAAGATGAGATGTGTAAAGAGGAATTCGCGTTCGATGATAAGTGCTATATAATTCCGACGAGTGATTTGACTTGTTGGAACTGTATAGCGATTATAATTTATAATATACAATAAAAGAGAAACGCGGTTGACTACTTTATTGGTTTCGCTTGCAAAGATAATATGGCATATATAATATCGTGTTGAAACTATAAATTTGCGGAAGATGAAGGGATATTAAAATACATATCATTGTAACATCGACGAGACACTTTGAAAAACGCAACATGAAATGGAGTAACTGTTAATGGACTGCGTCCAAGTTTCATCAGTTACACCTGCCGGCGTTCATCGAATTGTCATTCTTTTATCCACGATTGTCATTGGCAGAGGACAAGAGAACTGAAGGAGGCCAATGAAGCACAGAAGCATCTGCGAAAAAACACGTCTTTCTTCTCGAAGTCGGTATTCGCGTAGTTCCCGCATTGAACTCTTTCTCGTGCTCGTTCTTCTTATCCACTATTTTCGTTTAAATAACGGAAATAAGATCGACCAAGAAAATTCGATTAATATCAATCGAAAGAAATCATACTATATATTTGAAAAAAGATAATCGCCTCAGTAATCATGTCGAGTCGACCATCCACTATTAGGAACATAATTCTCTTTTTGTCGTCTCTATCGCAAGATTTAGTTTCTATGCACGTACTTATACAATAGAAATTGAATCGATAAATAAATTGTAAGCAGGAAAAAGCTGCGAACAAACTCGATGGAATAACTAGCGGAATTAATATTCATATCGTCATATGCTGCTTCGACAATTCCCATCGTCCGCTGCAGACGTGCTGTATCCCATTACGTTCGGCGCGTTTCGAAACTCATGAGGAGCATCCGCGGCTCATTTCCACGAACTCGTAAAAGCTCTCCGTATAGGTTCGCTCGGCAGCCTCTGCTTCTCCGCCTGATGTTGCTCCTTCCTACCGGCCTTACTGACGAACCGATGGGAAAAAGGACTCGCAGGCACGCACCTGTGCGCCGCCGCGATCCATGGGGTACCATGTCGGCCAGGACGGGATCTCAGCGCCACGCCATGCTACGCCACGCCACGCCATACCATGCCTTGCCATGCCATGCCATGCCATGCCATGCCACGCCACGCGGGGCAACGCCACCGGATCGCATTATCTGTCTATCTGCCGAGCATTCGCCGAGGCTGCTTGCCTCTTCTTCGCCTCGAGGCTGATTTTTATAGAGGATTCGCGTGACCGCCGGCTAAACGCTTCGCTTTAACCCGGCTCCGGCTTCGCTTCGGCTGCTGTGCGTCCGCTCTCTGTTTTCATCTCTTTCCTTCGTTCTCTCCGCCTCGACTTTTTCCTTGGACTCCGCCTCTGCTCGGCCACACGTTTTCAACCCGGCGGCTCTTGTCCGCGCAGAAGGCGCTTCTTCTGGCCCGAAGGATTTTCTATTTACACCCCGGTCATCATCGCGTTCCGCGTTATTTCCGTCCTTCCGCTCTTTATTCTTCATTTCTTCAAATCTTACTGGATCTGAGATTAATATTTTGTTTGATTTTTTTCTCTATTTTTTTTTTCGCTATTACTCGTTTCTTTTATTTTCTTCATCGTTGTGCATTGTGTAAGTCAAAAAGTGGTGGATATTGTCAATTATGCCGCGAATTCTCCTAGTTAACCAAAGTTTTCACTTTCGAGGAGCATTCTTGCTCGTCCTCCTCTTCTTGACGTTGATAATTGGCCACGCCGATTGGACGCGGAATGGAATGGTAACCGAGATAAAAAAGAAAAGAGAAGAGGATGGATCGAGGTGAGAGATGCGCGAGAATATTCTTGGTTCTCAGGATGAAAGCGGAAGGACTAAGGAGGTAGGTACAGACGCTTAACAGATCGTCGTCGTCGTCGTCGTCGTCGTCGTCGTTGAGCAAGAAACGCAAGTAGCGTAGGATGTATATACGTCTTGCTCGACTTTATCTTGCGTCTGTCACGCGGAAGAACTCGAGCCATCGGTCTATGCCGCGGCGAATGCGTAACCGCAGATTTTAATTAAGACCGCGCGAAAGATCGAATTTAACGATCTTACGTTAATTAGCCGCGCCTCGAAATATCGTCAGCGCAATAACGTTAGCGTGGTGTGAAGAGAGCTGTAATCGCGAGCGTGTAATTACGGTCTTAGTGGACCGCTTTCAGGTTCTTCTAAACTCGAGCCCCAATAAGGCGCGCCGGAACTAAGGCGGGCGATCGAGACGATTGTGCTCGAAATAATCGTGTTCGAGATTCCGCCCGTCAATTGGTGGCTACTTAATCAATCACGCTCGATTAATTATACTTCACTCACGTTGAATAAAATTTTCTTATCGAGCCTACAACTTTGTCTAAATGACTGTAAGAACTATCTGAGAAAATTGACAGTACTCATCAATGATCAGTAAAATTAGCAATTAAATAATTCCACGGCAAATTTTCTAAGACATTGGAAAATTTTATAAAAAAAATTAGAGGAGAGGAAAGTTAGAGATGTGTTGCTAAGACCCATCAATTATTTTCTGTCGTCTCTCCTTCTCTCTCTCTCCCTCTCTCTCTTTCTAATAATCATTATTTCTTATTATAATTCATTATGAAAATATATGTTTTTTCGAATATCGTAATGTCACGTTACATAATAAATTATAAGAAGAAATGCAAAAGTATTCGTTTTCACAAGTAGCTGCAGCTACTTTTCAAATTATCAATCAAGATTATTATAATAATTCAATAAAATCAGTGAGAGTAATAACACAATTATGTAACGCGTATTCTCAGTGCGGCAAGCGATAATAATGTAATCGTCAAATCAGTTGAAGTATCAACGTAAGTGGTTGAATCGTCAATAGGTATAATAATGTGATGTAAAATATCGAGAGAGAAATAGCTATGCTATAATTGTTTAGAGACAACAGAAAAAAATTGTAGGTTTATTTAATAGTCGGAATCAAAATCGAATGGTACAATTGCATAATATGTTATATCGCTTGTTTCTTATATTAAATAAAAGTTGATAGTTCATGGTACGGACGTAGTCCAGCGGATAATTAAGCTGCGGCAATGAGAGATGCGATGATAATTCATCGCGACGGCCGATAAAAGTCGGACCGAGACGAATCTCAGGTGTATCTCGCGCGTCCACTATACATATGCAGACGAATGCGGATCGATCTTAACATCGGGAATCCATAACGGGAGTTCACGATAATTGTTGGAGGCCTCGTGCAATTTCAAGCTTAATAGCCTGGCGTCTCTCTTTCTCTACTGTGCGATCGTTCGCATCGTCGCGGAATCTCCGCCGCGGAAAATTACGATGAGAAAGCTGATCTGCTAGTCCGGTGGTTCAATATTCGTTAGTCAGGCCGCATCAACACCTTCCGATCCGCAAGGCCGCGGCTTCCCGTGAAATCGTCTTTAATCAGACGGCCGAAGTCGATCGCGCTCGATTAACCGTGATTGCGCGCCGCATCGAATAAAAATAAAATAAAATACTTGATCTAAAGAGAAGTCTGGAGACTAAAGAACCATAAAAACATATTTAAAAAATATAAAATAGAGAAAGCATTTTCTATTACATAAAGATATCTCACCTTTCAATTAAAAATTGATTAATGAATTACAATATACGACTACAGTAGCATCCCAAAGATATATAGCAGTGTTTACAAAAAATGATAATTTCTCATATGCCATATGCCTCAAGAGTGATCTGTAAGTATGTTATAATCGTTTCATCATATACATCTAAAAAAAATTACGCGCTTACTTCCGGGTTGATCTCAATCGCAGGCTCATCGATCGCCGCGGTCAGAGGAAGCGTCAGCTGTGCACGTGGAAAGTCTAGAGAATCGCGTAAGAAATTGCGCGGAAGTAATCGCTTTGCAAATTACAACGCAACCGTGCGAAGGCTAAGTTCCTTTTCTTAGGTTCACATATATTTTTTCGTAAATTTTTTTCACTAACTTCTCACATACATGAATCATAGTGTGCCGTGTGGTGAAATTCATGAATAGTTAGTGTGTTTTCTTAAATTAATGTATCTTTAGGAAACTACTTGTACACTTTAAGTAATTGACCCATTTTTTTAATCGAAAAAGATGTCTTTATATAATAGAAATTTTCCCAAATTTAATATTTCTTTTGAAAACACAACACGCGGAAGGGCATAGAAGGAGAGACACGAGCATCTCGGACGCGGGATATGCGCTTCTTCGGACCATTTTCGGGGAACTTTTTTCAGTATCGCGTTATAACGGTAATTCTGCTCGGACTGTAATTGAAAGACAGCAGCGCACACAACGCGGCAGCAACAGCAGCAACGGCGGCGGCTTAATTGCACTAGGTCGAAATCATCGAGGGAACAACGGACAGAAGACGAAGCAACCCTCTTCTCTACTGCGGCCCGTTCTTCGAAAGTCATTTATAAGAGAGAGGGCCAAGAGAGGAGGTGACCCCCGATAACTCCAGGTCGGAGCGAGGCAACGCTTCGGCTCCTAAGCTCCCATTATTCGTCGGGTTCGACCGAAATTGTCGATCGTTACGGAAGCGTGGATTTGCTTGCCTCCTCGCTGGCGAACACACGCATCTTACTTTAACCCGATAATTTACATTTGATATTTATAATTTAATCATTTTCGCTCATGATTGCAGCTCTTTCCCGGGATACCACGGTAAAACGACGGGATAGCTACGAGAGAAACAAGTTATAATCATTTTTATTTTGGCGCGCGCTGTCTCTTGAAAAAATATACATTTTGTGAATTAGTACAAAATTTCCTATTATTCAGTATTGTTATTTTAAGTTTACATCAAATATTTAATAGTCCTCAATAAATTGATGCATAAGGCGTGCTTATAAATAATGATAAAAATGTTACGTGTGTATTGGCGCACTTTCGGCACCACAGATGACCGATCAAAAAGTTCAAGTAACATTAAATATGGAGAGTGAAGCTTAAAATAAATCCATGATTGTTGATTAAAAAAATATTATATATATTAAAAGCGGCGTTACATTATCTTCTTGTTTTCAGAGAGATTAAGAGAGATTGTTTTATATATATATATATATATATATATATTATTGTCGTCTATTCAAT
>NW_012130080.1:937452-941835 GCF_000143395.1 Atta cephalotes | reverse complement strand
TTTTTATACATTGACATTGAAATTAAAATAACTTTGATAAATGCAATTAATTAATTAATTAATTTTTTCGCAATGTATATTTCAATGTCTTTATATAGTATAATATATCAACGAATAATTTAGCTATCAACTAAATTATGTAATCATATGAGTAAGTAGAATATTAAGTAAAAGTAGAATATTAAGTAAAAGTCGACTTTGCTAGTATATGTGAAAGCAATAAAAAAACAATAAGAACGTGAGGAAATTATAAAGTATTAAGTGTTTATAGTATTAAGTGTTTCTTATAATTTGTAGATTTGTAGAATGTTTCAACTATTTTCACTAGAAATAACAATTCTGTCATTGTTAAATTTTAATACAGTTAAATTGTAATACATATTATTTTTTGTACATTTAAACTATGTATGCGCTAATGAAAAATAAATTTGACTTCTTTTTATCTATTTCACTCTCTTAATCTACTGATTATTAAAATTTGACAGTATCCATCACACGCATGTTTAAACTTCTTCGAGATCAAAATAGTTACAATCATTAATAATAAAAGCTATGTTTTCTTTTGTGCGATTAGTTTTATATCATTGATCGTTCCCCCAAGGCGGAAGACTGGTGAGATCAAAACACGTGAGAACGGCCTCGCATCGCAGATGCTGCATCACGCACGACTAGCACCTTGTGCGGTGATGCAACAAGCAGTAAACTATGAGCATTTGAAAGGAGTCAACGCTATGCACTGAGATCGCAATGATCTATAATGGTCGCAGACTAGTATGGAAATCTCGCCGCACTATCTTGCAAATTAACTTCCGATACGCGATGGTAGTAGATCTTATATAAATCATGTTGATAACGAGATGATATACTCATGAATCAAGTATAAGTATTTTCTATTACATTATTATAAACCAATAATAGCAAGGGTACAAATATTTGTACAAATATTTGAAGTTATTGATATTCATGCTATTCAATTATAATCTTACGATTTCTTACGTTTTGCGCAAGATATATTAAGTTAACACTAGAAATATTTGTTATTCATTAATAGGACCAGACGAATAAATTATTTATGAAAATAAAGAAAATAATAAAAAAACAAAATATTTTATCAGTACAAAAGATAATTATTAAATTACATCTTTGTAATTAAAAAATAAAAAAGTTTCAGAATCTTTTACATAAGGAATATTATATTTTTATAATATTAAAAAATAAAAATATTAATAACGATCGTTTGATACTTTTTAGTGTTAAGCGATTTTTGTTGCATTAAAGGATATTATATTATTACTATACTGTAATTGGTAAATGATAAAGATTTTACTTTTTAAACTACATTTATAATATAACATAGTTTATGAATAAAACCTATTTGATAGACTCGCAATGAAAAAGACCTGGATTCAATCATACATAAATGTATATCGTAATGGCTTGCCACAACTGTTTATTTTTGCGAATGTACGCCTGGGGGTTTATATGCACACTGCGTTCTGTATGCTTGCATCATCTGTTCGAATACCCGTTGTACCGCCGCATTAACTTTTTTTCCCCAATCTCGCTTGTCGCCAAGCAAAGCGAAAGAAAGGGATACTTTTCACTCGACTGCGTAAAGATTTACTACTGGCGATCGAGCAAATGTGCAACGTTAACGCAATCTAATCATGTCTTAACGATCGTGAAAACAGTCGTTCGCACACTAAAAAGCAAACTAAAAAGTGCGCATTCGCACTGATTATGCCCGATTATGAGTATAAACACCACGATCGTCTCGTTCTGCTATACTTTTTATGGCTCTTAAATACCGGCTTAAATGCCTGCAGGGAAAGACGTTGCAATGGTTACGGAGTTTACATTACTAGATTGGCTGTAACACTTTCTCAATGAGATTTCTCAATTATTTTGACATCTGCATTATAAGTCTTTCTCTTTTCAAATAAACATGATTTTCTTAACGCAATTTATCGTATCTTGTCTTATTTTATTAAATTCATATCATAGCTCTGATAAAGTAATCGAGTGTAGATTTGCAAATTTTTAATTGAAGGGATGGACAAAGGAAATCTTGATATTAATAAAAATTAATAACTTGCTACTTTTTTTATTACACATAAATAAATACAATATTAAATGAATTTATATAATATCTTTAAGAAGTTACATATTACAATACTTCTCTATTACGATCAATAATATATGAAAAAGCAAATCGCAGAAAAAGGATCTAAGTAAAATTGTGCCTTTGTTCCCATCCCTTCAATTGTTTAAATTTGCATATATCTCTCTCTCAACCTGACAAATTGCAATTTTCCGAATACTGCAGAAAGTAACGTTCATCCAGCTAATTTAATCTTACGTAAAATTTATTCTATTCATCTTTTCTCTTTATTAGTTTGTACTTGCAGGAATGTGTAATTAATTACAACGAGGGTGACGATATCGCTATTATTACTTGACATTTCAGATAACTCTTTTCACTCATTTCGAAACATAAAGAGAAGCGAGAGAGTATCTTCGCGAATCGGAGTAAGGTGTGGAGCGACATGTGTCGCGGTGCATACCTGTATGAGGTGGGCAAGGAATAGGATGTAGGTGGTGGCCGCCCTCATGTCTCTCCCTGGGGAATCCCTCGACTACCGCATATCATCGATGTCCCCTGCTGTTGCTGCTCCTCAGCCGCTCCTCCGAGCACTCCTCTACGCTTTTGATGGATCCTCCACTGTCCTCTCGTCTTAGCACCGTTTGCGTGTATCCTTCGCTCTCTTTCTCTCACCACTCTCACCGAATATTATTTGATCTCTATTATCGGCACACTGCACTACGCAAATCCTTCCGGTCCGCGCACCAACACCGAATATCCACTGATGTCCTGGAGGGACGATCCTTTTTCTTTTTCGCTGAGCACTAAACACTCGTCGACACTTGGTGAATGGAAGACTCGCGTGCGTTTTCCTTCACTATTTCTCGTGCGTAAAGATTCTCGAATCCTCACTTTTCCCGTGCATGAACGACGTTCAAGAAAGACTCTGATGAGATTCGCAGAAACACCTTCGCATGCCGTTCTTGCGACGCGAGACCTTTCGCTCTCGAGAATACTCCAATCATGAGCGATCCTCTTCTCTCGTGCCTCTTTTTTTTCTTTCGCTCTATACTTGATTCGTCGGTATGCAAATTAATTGCAATTAATTACGCAATTAGTGTCAAATTTATTGGACAGAAGAAAGCGTATAATGATCACAAGCGCTGCTTCGAAACTCGACATCTATTTTCTTCGATGCACGCACAAATCGCGACGTCCAACACGTGTTCTACATGTACAGGTAATACAACAGTTCAAAATTGATGATGAATTTGGATGTTAGTAGCGTCACGTATACTTTTTCTTCCCAGAAATGTAGTTAAAGATAGATCTTTAGATTTCAATGGATGATTCTTCAATCGCGTTGACGTGTTACAGTGCACGAAAGATGAGAACAATTCGGAGCTCGGGTTGTCAGATAATTCCAGTCACATCTCATGCGCCAATTAATCCCTGATGCGCGACTGAGGACGAGGAAATCTCGTGGGAATCGTTCACGCTCCGAACAAAAACCAAATTTGTTTATTGTCGCAAAACGCTCGTCGTACACCGATACACTCAGGTAGTTTATAACAATCCTGCGGTCCTCTCTGACAAAGCGGCTTCCTCAAGATCCTTGGAAAGGGAAATGGGGCAATGAGAGAGATATTAAATCAAGGCACTATGTCGAATCGGGAGGAGGAGATGTGTACACACTGCTTACGTAGTACGTAGACGCGAGAGCCCGCGAGATCGACCGTCCGGCGTTGGCGCCGCCGCGGAAACGCGCGTTGAACAGGTGTGTGCACGTGTCCGGCGTAGCTAGCGTGTGCTAGCGTGCAACGCGCCTTCGCTGTGTGCGTGGACACACACGCACGCACGCACGCCGCTTAATCTTAGTAGCCGGCGTGCATAAGGATGTATGTATACATACACGTATACCCGTATACGTGTGTGCATGAATACGTGTGTACCGTTCCTATCACTGTATCTCGTGCACGCTGGAGCGCGGAAACGCAGTAACGTCCGCGGGGTACACGACTCGGTCGCTCCGGGGATACTGAAGTTGGAGCCGCCAGGCCGGCCTCCGGGCCTCCCCCCCTATTCATCGCGGCTTGTCCCCCCTTCTGTGCAGCGGGTAGCCCCCTTCCCAAGTCATTCCACCTCCGGGAGCACGAAGGACCCCCTTTACGTGTACTCCGCGCGCTCTGGCTCTGCCTCTGCCTCTGCCTCGCATCCTCACGGGGTCCTCTCTCTTTTTCTCCTCCCGCATCGCGCATCGCGCATCACGACTTTACACACGTTCGCTCTCTCTCTCTCTC
>NW_012130080.1:933976-936987 GCF_000143395.1 Atta cephalotes | reverse complement strand
CTCTCTCTCTCTCTCTCTCTCTCTCTCTCTCTCTCTCTCTCTCTCTCTCTCTCTCTCTCTCTCTCTCTCTCTCTCTCTCTCGCAAATCCACCTCGCATGTGCGCACGTGCGTGTGCATCGGACCACGTTTGCTCGCGCGCACATACGTAACTGTGTGTGCGCCCAGCGCGAACATCTCGAGAACTCTTTGCTCTCTCTTGCCTTTCTATGAGGCATTACACGACGATGTACACTTGTGCCCCCCGTGCCAGGATGCTGGGTCCGGCTGAACACGAGCGAGCGCACGTCCGTATATAAGTCTTACAATCGGTTTCATCACGAGCGGCATCGCCAAGTCGCCGGTAACGCCGCGAACGATTGTGTATTCTCACCTCTTTTCTCGCGATCGAAATGAGAAACGCGTGGCTTAGGCCCGCTCTTCGACTGCTGCTCGTGATATGAATTTCGCGAGATTGCTCGTCAAGAACTGCTCTCTGGGATACCGTCCAATGAATCATGTCGCTGTTGCAACGCCGCATCGCGCCGGAGGAATATAAATTTCGTTAATGTTGCGGAAGAGTAGCGAATCGATAAATGCAACGAGAATAATAAAGATGTCGTTTGTTTCCGTAAGCAAAAATTATATGAGAGTATTTAACTATTTACCAAAATCTTGTAAAAAAAATTTTCTGAGAATTCCTGGATTTTCTCTAGATATTTTTGTTCAAGATTAAGGTAAAATTAGAAAATTTTTTAATCTAATAAATTTGGGGTATAAGCGACGCAAATAAACTATATTATATATTGAATTAATAAACAGGAATTTTATGAGAATTCTATCTATTATTTTTTACAATTAGTAGCTGCGAAACCCATAAAATTTCAATTAATACAGACAAAATTTCATGAAAATTCCTAATATTTCAAGAATAAAAAATCCCTGAAAATTCCAAGTTTTCAAATTTGTTCAGATAGTAAACATCCTGTATAAAAATATTAAAGAGTTTATGCAAAAATAAGAATCTCAAATAAGAATTATTTTGTTAATTATTTTAATTTAAATAAGAATTAGTTTGTTAATATTAAGAATAATATTCTTAATAATAAAATCTTCACTTTTTCGTAGCAAAAAGTTAGCGCGTAGCTGTTCGTCGTAATGTTTTCATTTAAAAAAAATGAAAGAATTCGCAAAATGTATCGATGATTATGTTAAATTTGGAAGTACAAAACTTCACAAAGTATTCTGTAAATTGATCATCTTTTCTGAGATAAAAAAAGTGTTTAAATGTCGCTAATAATCATCGCATCGAAGATGGGTTGTTTATCGAATCAAAAAGGTGAGTTCCCGGTAGGCTCCTTCGGCTCCTTCGGTAAGATAAAATTATATATATTTACGAAGAATGATTTTGGATGCGATGAATAATGGATAAGTCCTGTGATGTCGCGTGTCCATCGTCATTATGTGGCTAGCGGGCAATGTCTCTCTGTCTGTAAAAGAGAGATGCCATCATTGTCGCATCGTGACGATCGTCATTGAATTTCTGCCCCATATACATACAGTATATACCGTTCCACGTAATTCGCGTGTCGAGAATATCGTGCGAACTGGGAAGCTGAACCGAGTTAAATGGCTATAAATTATCGCTGCAATAAGAAACTTCTTCGCTGATCTCCTTTCAGGAACTACATAGTAATGACGCATGTCACTTTTACGTGATACGATGTCTGGTAATCGGAAAATTATAAATGCACGCATATTAACACGTAATATGGGTCCTGAAAATTGGTAATTTGATAACGTATAAACAATAATATTTATGAAAAGCTCATAATAGGAAATTTTCAAACCGGTCATAACAGAAAATTCTCATTTCTGAATTTATATATAAGAGCATTCGCGCCGTTACAAACATTTATCATGAACAAAAAATAATTATTATTTTTGCAATTTTAAATTATTTTACGTATCTATATATAATGAAAATGTATTAAGACAAACTCGCGCGCTTAAGTCACATTACATCTTTTTTTTTTGGCAAATCACTAAATATCATTAGTGATATGAAAAAAGTGTAAAGAGAATTGATAGAAAATTAAAGAAGCTAAATTTGAACGACAAAATTCTAAATTTCGAAATAAAATTTGACGCTTTACGCCAGTTTTGATTAGCATAGTCATTACAATTGCAGTGGAGTTCTCCCTTCTATTGAAAGAGCCTGTAACGGACAGTACAGAGCAATGCGGTGGAGCATTTATTCTCTCTTTCTACTCTTCTAGAGGTAATTTCTTGGATCCGACAACGACCACGTACCACGGTCCACATGGGCGGATGGACGAACATCAGTAGTGAGATGCTGCTTGGTCCACGTTCATCCGTCGTTCTCTCCTTGTCTTCCTTCTTTCTCATTCAATCTCTCCATTCTCCTTTTTTATCTCTCATCTCGTCTTATTTCATCCCGTTTTGCTGTCCTTTATTCTCTTCTTACTATAATACTAGATACATCATTCTTCTCGCTCTCGCTTATATTTTCCGTCTCTCTCTTTTCCTCGTCTCGGAGGACTTGCTTACTCGAGGGCCTCGAGTTAGCCGGCGGGCATTATGGTGGCTACTCCGTTGGCTTCTCGCGTCTCGCGAAAGCTCACGAGAGTGTGCCCCCCGAGGGTCAAGGAACTCCCTCGGGAACAGGTTCACCTCCTCCCCGTCTCTCTCTATCCCTTCTCTTTCTTTTCCTTCTCCTCCTCCTCCTTCTCCTCCTCTTCTTCCTCTCTCTCTCTCGCCTTTCCCCCTTCCTCTCTGCGTCGCGCACTGCCAACCCGCCCTATGCCCCCTCCGGTTCGTACCTTAGGGTTTTACTTATTTTCTCTTATTACCGCCGTGGGCATGTAGGCATGTTTCACACACACACACACACACACACACACACACACACACACACACACACACACACACACACACACACACACACACACACACGCACGCACGCACGCACGCACGCACGCACGCCGCACGCACGCACGCACGCACGCTACGT
>NW_012130080.1:907197-933956 GCF_000143395.1 Atta cephalotes | reverse complement strand
TATGTCGACTNTACTCACTACACACACACACACACACACACACACACACACACACACACACACACACACACACACACACACACACACACACACACACGCACGCACGCACGCACGCACGCACGCACGCACGCACGCACGCACGCACGCACGCACGTATGCATGCGCGCGCGTGCACACACACACATCTGCGAATTGAATTTATACGTACACGAGGTATGGTCCACCTCGAGGTTCACCGGACTCCCTCCGTCATACTCGGCGCTGTTCCCTATGTTCCTCCCGTCTCCCCCTCAGTGCTTCTCTCAGATACTCCAATATGTGAGCACATTATTACAGAGGCGCAAGAGAAGCGGGAGGAACACGAGAATCATGGGGAGTCTCTCCCGCAAGAGAGCAAAGACGAGGTGAAACGCATACGCGTTCTCCCGGTAGATCAGGAAAACGCACGAGTGAGTAAGCGTTCACGCAAGGGTGTTTAGGTGCGGTTCCCTCTCCTCGCGCGACCCTTCGCATACTCCTCTTCCTCACTTCCCCATCCTCCCTCCAGCTGTCGAGCTCTCTGAGAGCCAGATACGAGATTCCACCTGTGCTGCCTGATATGCTGCTGTTGCTGCCGTGCTCATCCTCCTCGTCTCTTCCATGTCTTCTCCGTGTCGTGAGATCGTTTCGAATTTGCTGAATAGCTCATCCTTTCTTCTTTTCCTGTTTTCTTAAAAGCCTGCGACTCAGGTTTTAAAGAAAATAAGAAAAGAAAGAATTGGGAGATTATGGTATCCAGATGAGAAAATTTGTGGATTTTTGGTACATGTATAAAAATCGATGAACGGAAGAAAAGCAAAGAGCTTATAATAAGGGCATTTAGCGGTCCTCACACTTCGCAATTCTCGCATGTCTTCACCTTTCGCCATCCCAACTGTCCGTTAAGAAATTGCCTACCAGTATTCACACGCATTCAGCGGTTTCCTCGTACTCGATCTCGTTTTCCGCGAAATCGTTTCGAATTAACTGAATACCGCGCACATTTTTAACATCTTGACTCAAATGGCACGAGATGGAGGATTATGTGGGCCGGTTCAGTGATCGTGAATATTATGATGTTGCAGAGATATAGCAAAAATAAAAGAATCATAAAGTTACCTTTGCTTGGCCGCTTTCCTTTTTATCAGATTTCGCCGGATTTTTTTTTCTCGAGATGTGCAATTTATCAGAATCGTCTGTTAAATAAATGAGCACTATGTATAGGTATTATCATTTTGATATTTATGTACACAATACTTTGAACAAACATTTTTGCAACGAATTCTATATAATTTTCTTGCGCTTGTCATCGACAAAATTCTAGACATGTTATTCTCCCTGCCTTCTATTTTCATTATTCATAAATTTACGTTTAAGTTTCTGAAGGGCTTTCGTAAAAGCGGGAGATGTAATGGATACGCGACGGGGTGCAAACCGCGTGGAGTGTACACACACGCAGAAGGATTTTAATGATCTTTCTTCAGGCATTCGTCCGACTATAGATACCAGATTCCACATGGACCGCAGCCGTACGTTGCTTCGAACTCGGCTGCATCCGCAGCCTGTTTCGAGGACACGAGCTTCTTATATACTCTTACTTTCTTTCTTGTAAAACTAATATAAACATTTGAGTAATTTAAGTAATTACTTATATTAATAATTAAATATTTAACAATTTTTTTTCTTTTCACCTCGATTCATGTTCACATAAAATATTACGTGATGTTCAATAAATAAATTTTACAATAAATTTTACAATAATTTTATTTCTCATCTATCAGAAATACCTTAAATAAAACTATGATATTTCTCATATTATTAGGTATTTACACTACATTCATGAAAAATATGTTTATAAAATTTTAATAGAGATTTCATTCAATCAGTTGTAAGATATACATCGACAAAAAATTTAATGCTGAATTTAAAATTTCACTAGAATTTCATAATGCCTAGATATATCCGGGACAGATTCGCAGGCGTGTCATGAACTCCAGGATAGCTCGGTTTCTCCGGTTCCGTTATCCCACGAATACCCGTCAGGTGTCCTTTTGACGTCTCGCTAATTGTTGCTGAAAGCAAGTATGCCCGTTACACAGCCATGAGCCTGGAATAGCTAGTAGTTCCTTTTCTTCGTGTGCGAAATTATACAGATTCTTGCCGGACGAAACGAATCAGCGAATCGATGATATGCAAATTTTACAACGAACGCGCGTAATTAGCGACGCTTCGATGAGCACGTAAATAAAGTAAAACTTTCTCTGCTCATTATTTATTCGAATCTTATTAAATAATTGATATTTGCGATAGAGCACTTGGATAATATTTACTGAATAAAAGTAAAAGTATTTCGTAAAAATAACGCAATGAATATTTTTTATCTCTACGATCTTGTAGCAATACAATTATCTAATTTATAAGATATACATTATTTGAATAGAACAGAAATATTACATTCTGTAATTTACCCAAAGCCATTTATATAAATTCCATTTCTATAAATATCAATAAATACTTATTGTTACTAATTATAATTACTAATTATATCTATGCATTAAATATTGAGATGTGTATTGTAGATCTAAATAAGTGCAGCTTCAAAATACAAAATTCGCTTTTACTGTTTCTACTTTTACATGTATACCGTATGTTGTAACATTATAAATAATTATTCAAATATCTATCTAAATAATTTTATTTTCTTGTAATTCTTTGAGAGCCAATATACTATACATTCTAATATTTCTCGTAAGTATCTCACCGTATCAGTATCTATTTGATGCTTGACGTATGTATCTTATGATATACGATTCAATACGATTCTCTAATTCGTTCTTTCAGAAGATGTATTGGCAACCACGACGCAAAAGTGTAAGGATGCGGCGTACCGTTAATTCAGTGACGTTGTCAATAACGATTAGACGAACGGCCGGGATGAAGACGAAGATATATAGACGAATAGAGGGATAAAAGAGATTTATCGTTCTGGCTAAACGCATCATTTCGTCGGGATATCGACCGAGCGAGTAAAGCAAGAAAAATCGATGATTTACAGACGGATGTGAGTTGTCAATCAATCGAAATTGAAAAATATGATGTTATCGAGAAACCATATCGAGATATTGAATTTTTTTTCGTTACAAGTATTGTATACACTTGTTGTATACACTTTGGCAATTAGCCACAACTCTATTCGCGATCGTGCCTAGATAAGATTATGTAAGATCAGTTATTATAACAGTTATTTTTATTATCGTCCACGCGCTCCGATCATAACGAGGTAAAATGTTATTAGCGAGATAATTAATATTCGTCTACGATCCGGTTTTTCGGTTGGTGAGTCCCAGAAAAAATTATAATTACGGTCCCAGAGAGTTTTTGGCGTCGGAACAGGATCGCGAAAGTAAGTCTCACCGCCCCTTGGCGGGCGCATTGCAAATCGCTGCTTTTTATTGCAGTCTTAAGAGGAGGCGGGTACAGATATTTGGGCGTGTAATAATCGAATGACGCCGATGAGACGAACGCGCAGCGCGTAGAGGGTGATCGTTCAATTTTCTGCACTGGCGAGTCACAGCACGCACACGATGAAGCCGCGTGGCACGAAATTTTACACAGTATATACGTGTGTGCGTTGAGGCCTCTGGTTGGTTTAAGGTTCGGTCAGTGAAGCCCGCACGATAAGCCCGGTCGAGTTAATTAATGTTAAAAAAAAGCTTGAGATAAGAATAAAGGGTCTCGTGTGCGCGCGTCCGCATGGCGCACCACGACGCCACTGGACCGCCAACAGGCCTCTCCCCACGAGTCCCATTCTCGATATGCATATTGTGCTCGTTAAATTAAACAATCGCATAGGGATCGAAGTAAAAATTCGAGTAAAGACTTATCTAATCTACCCGACGGGAACGGGCTGGTTGTTCGTCCGGCAATGCTCCCCTAGCGGCTTTCGAAGACGATCGTTAGAATCAACAGCATTCGTGTCTTTGCAGCTGCCTATCATACGACTTTTTTTCATCACAAATTGATTCTTAAAATAAAATTTCAAAAGTCATTCGCATATCGGATGGTAAACTTTATAAATTAAATTTATCTAATAAATAATTTTAACTACGATAATATATCGTATATATAAAAAGAAAGAATATTTTTAAAAAACTATACATCAATACTAATTTTGGAATAATTAGACAGTGTTTTAGAGAGTGTTTTAATTACAGAGAATACGTTTGAAAAATTTTATGTTCTGCTTCATAAATTATAGATTAACATTTAGAAGAACATAATTTCGCTAACCGTAGATCGGTCGCAGATAAGGTTGTCGACAGTGATGTTCTATTCTGACTTAGTTAAAATCCCATTAATTTGGAAAAATGCCGATTTTCTGGAGGACCCTTTCGTCGTGTCAGATATGTACATGTTACTGTGATATATTGGAAGCGAGTAAGGTGGCTTTTAACAAGGCGAGTCGCTATCCTTTCCTACACAGGAGATCTTTAGTTGTGTTAAGGTAGGGATCGACAGGTGTCTTTTCTACCTGTCGCTAATAAAAACTTATCGAAATCCGTTTAGTGGTCATAAGGACTAAACTATTGAAGGGTGTTAACAAGGAAGAGAAACGAGACAATTGGGAGAATGAAAACGAAGGTGGATCTGAAAACAGAGGAAGAATGGAGAGTTCAAACGAAAGTGAGAGTTCGAAAAAAAGGTGAGAGAAAAAGGACGCGATTGATGGAAGTATAGGCTCCCACAGTTATTAGGGACTGAATTGACTAAGGTTTCCAGGTTTAAGGGCTAACCTGTACTATCGACGATGGAAGGAGTCACCTGTCAATTACGGACAGAGTTCTTAGACTTCCTCGTACCGGGCCCGATCGTTATCCGCTCAGGAAATTGAGCATTCAGACCACTCTCCGTTTCTCCTCCCAATGAAAACTCTTAGAAGGCACGACTGCTTATTAACGATCTCGTGCATTTCGTGCAGTTTCGGCGTTAACTAAGCGCAGTCCTGTGCGTTGCGAAAGAGCGAAACAGGAGAAGCAGGTTCCGTGAATTTCATTTTTTGATTGGAAGCCGATTGGAAGATCGGGAGATGTTCGTGCCGAAAAATTATGCGATACTTGAACGAATCACCGGATCAAACTTATGTAAGAGAATACGCGGTTCTTGAACGCAGCTGATGCATATCACTTCAGGTGCCTTAATTAATGTAGATCAAACTGTTTTATTCATCGAAAAGAATTTCGTAGATGCACACTTAATTCTTTTCGCACGCGCAAGTATCTAGCATTCAGTTACGTATTAAACGCAGCTGCTGCACATTTGTCATCGTCACAATTTCATGACGTGACTATTATTTCATGACCATTCAAAATTTTGAAACTGAATTTGCAATCACGGTGCAAACAATCGTGGTAATCCGACGTAATATGCATTACATAACGATCATGATTACCACTGCGCATATATTGCGTATGTCCCGAAATATCTCGCATTAGTGTATTCTTCCATTATCCTTTAATGTGTTTATTCGCTTAAGAATATTTCACGAGCTGTTAGCTATCTGATACGTGCACCGCGCGTGTGTCTCGAGATTCTCTAGTAATAGTAGACAGAGATAAATAAAAGTATGATTCATTCGTGGGAAACATCCGGGCGTTCTATTAATAATCAGTGTTAGGTTAACGATCTGATATCTGGTGTATCTCAGAAAAATGCCACTTCCCTCTTTCATTCTCTGGTTCGCAAGAAGAAAATCTGCACACGCCGAAATCGTGCGGTGCAGACTGAAGCCGCGATTTTTACGAATGCCTCCGGTATACGTGAGCGGTGTATGGATCGGCTGAATGGCGATCGGCATCAAGTAGTTATCAAAGAATCCCATTAAATCGTAAGAATTTCTTGCGGCGACCAGCCTCCCTCTTCGCTCCCTCTCACTGTTCCCCCCCCCCCTCCTCTCTCTCTTTGTCTCTTTCGATCCTCTTTTCTCGTCTCGAGTCACTCGTGCGCGGCAACGTAGTTAATTTCTGCGTACCAGCTTTTAAAAGTGGCCACGCAAAATTATTGCATCTCTCAAGTGGTCTCGTCGACGCAATTGTATTGCTGTGTTGCAAGCGTGAATGAGAATGCGAGTTTTGTGTATGTATTTTAGTGTGATTGAATTACCTCGCAAGGATAACAAAGAGTGAAGAAGCAAATTGAAAGAAAAAATAGTGAATCGAAGTAACACGTCGAAATATTAATGTCATGTACTATAAATGATTCGATCATTCTGAAATTTACAAATATTTTACAGCTGTAATATTCATCTTTCACTACTTATACATAACTTATGCATAATATCTTTCACTACTTCAAAATGTATTATCTTTTAATTATTTATATGTAATAATAAATAATAATTAAATTATTATTTATATGTTACAAACGACGCTATCGTGATATAATAATGAGATTAAAAAGTAGTCGTAAACGTGATTCGATTTAAATCGAGAGAAGATTTCCGTTTGCACTTGAAACGGAAAGACAAACAAAATGAATCGAGGCAATGATTATTCACTAAGAAACCTGTGTGTACTTTTCACAAAACGTACTTTAAAGTTAGAAATTTATCATAATATCAAAATTATCATTGAAGACAAAGTTATCGATAGAATCGTTAAGATCTTGATATGTACTTCTAAAAATTAATAAGTCCGATTACAAAAAGTAAAATAGATTGCTGTCGCATTGTCAACAATATCACGATGTTTGCATAGACATGGACGATGTCATGGTCGTCAGGATTAGTACGATCCGCTTCGTCTTCTCCGTATATCTTCTGCCATCTCTCTCGATTCTTCTGCCGGATCCTCCATTCAATGGACCTCTCTCGAAGTTCTTATGGAGGTACTCACGCAAAACGTCGCCACGTGACTGGCATCCGGATCGCCGATGACCGATGAAGATTCCGGTCCGTACACGATGGAATCGACGAGTAATCGCTGTGATGCCACACAGTGCATTGGCCCACGCAAATCTGATCTTTATTCCTCTCGAGAGATCGATGAGAAGCTCGCGTAAATAGTCTCGGCTAATAAGCTCGGCTAATAAGCGACAATTTTTTTAATTTAATTTAAAGCTATTCTTATATGTTTTATATGTGATATTTTGTTTTATTATAACACAGGATCGATTAAGAAGATTACGAAAGTTATTTATGTTTTATGATGAAAGAAAATAAATATTTTATATTAATTAATTTAAAATTAGATAATTTAAAAATATTTCATGTTGAAACGATTTATTATTTTTGTATATACAAAGTAATCATACGTGCTGCCAAAAAAGTAAGGGATTGTAAAATCTCTCTCAAAGTTCTAACGATTTCTCCTTCCATATAATTCCATACGTCATTCCATTATATTATAGACAAATAAACGAGCCAGTCTTTCATACACTATGGTGATGTCGGTTTTCACTGTTCGGAATGTTCTTAAGACCTCTTCAGAATCTAGGTAGACGTTCAGTAGAAACTAATGATCGATGATAGAGACTTGTGTTGGGCGTTATCTGTGATCAATGTCAAGATTATAATCGCGTACCAGTTTCTCGGCGCGATTTTCATTAAGTGTCTGGCTATGGTGAATAATACAAATTGTGCCAGCTTACGTAATCGGCACACATAATATAACAGAATAATAATATTGTCTGCGCAATGAAAGCAGAGGAACTATTTCTTAGCACAACTAGACTCGATATATATATATGTGTATGTATGTATATATATTTATCCTCGGCATCCGTTCTAATACAGAGTACAAGTTGTACTATTTTTTTTTAAATCGTTTTAATGTTAATGAACCGCAATGTCACATAGCTATTAAATAATAATTAAATGACAAATGACATGCTTTTGACAAATTCTATATTTAAATATAAATCATTTATGTCATGCTGTTGTATGTAATGCATATAAAATGTTTCTTATATATATATATATATATATACTATATTTATGAAAATTTATCTTTATTCTTAAAATTTGTTCCATCTTCAATTTTTCTTTGGAAATATGATATGAATCGGGTATAAATATTAAATAATAATTTAAAAAATAAAACTTTCTAAACGTAATAAAAGCATATTTTTTAAATTATTAATGAAAGATATTACATACTATATAAAGACATAAAAACATTTATAAAGCTAGAATGATCGAATCATTGATAAATATTGGCTGTTTAAAAAACAGCGACGTCGGGAGAAGCATTCAGTCCATTTTGGACTTATCTTTCTCCTGAATTGTGAAAAGAAGGAGAGAGGCAACGGAATATAATCAGATTCAATCTCCCTCAAAAAGCACATGCCATAGAAGACATGCGGCTCTTATCTAAATATATCCTAAAGTGGAAACGCACGCAAACGTTTTAATTAACTAATTAACATTTTTGGTATCGCGTCTCGTACATCTTGATTCCACGGATTAAGTCATGTCTCATCGCATTCTTCGTAGATTAATATGTTTTCACAAGTAAGTGCGATGCTCATTATAAAATTTCTTTTATTTGCATGACAATTTCTTTCTTTAGAACGTGATTATCATAAATTGCAAGCAATTGTCATTGCATATATTATGCAATTAACATTTTCTTATATTTTTTTAAATTTATGTCAAAAGTAATAAAATCCAAAAAGAAAGATTTTAAAACATGAAAGAATTACTAAGAAATACAAGAAATTTAGTAGAGTTTAATAAAGTGATCGTGTAGCAAAGAAAAGAAAGGGAGAATTCTGGCTATTATAATATTAAGAGTTCAAAATTGCGCTTAGGATTTATCTCACCTCTACCACTTTGCGAGAAACGGTGGGCTCTCATACGGGTCCTTCGATCCCCTCTCGCACAGATCCACCCAGCCTCATCGAGCCAAGTTAATCGGCGCAGACCTCTGCAAGCACGCTTCGCCACCTCGACTCTCTTCAAGAGCCTCCAAAGCTGGTATTAATAATCCGACGTTGAATCCTCCGCCATGCTTCTTCATATACTTTTTCGATGCAACGCTGGTCCGTCGCTTTTCAGTCACGTTAATCTCCCTGAATTCATTTAATTCGCAAGGGAAACCCGATACGTAAACGATAACACATTCTGCAAATTCTGTAACAATATACCTATACATACGTCCAATAAAATCTTTGAGATAAATGTTACGCTACGCTATTCGTCTAAGAATAAAACGAACACCTGTTGACCTCGAGTGGAACGGTCATTTTCTTCTCTTAGAAAATCCTATCGACCGAGACTTTCGATCGATGATCAAGATTACGATAGTCGATCGAAGCATCCACATTCGCGTAATGTTACTCAACAGCGCGAATCGTACCTTGTTTGTATTCACATGTCACTAGTAATCACCTATATTATGTTACTTGAAATGTGAATGCGAATTGACGTGCGTGCGAACACACTGCGGAACATATATTATATGAAACCACGTTTAACAAATTGTTTGGCATGATTTACCGTTGCGTTCGATATATCGCAACGAGTTATCGTATTTCAAGATTAGGTTGTCGCGGGTAATTCCATATTCAGGATTTAATCTGAAAGCTGGGGCCCGTATGAAAGCAATGAAATATCGTATATACACTTTATTTAGCGTTAATTCAAAGATATAATATAACGGTTATACAATATAAGAACTCATCTTCACGTTTGCGAGTCGGCGAAAATTTTTCAAGGAGCCTCTCTCATACTCGAACCTGCCATTCTTTTCCTATCATATCTTGACATTCGTGGGAGGCAAAAAGGCTTGTCCGTCCAAGTAATCGGATTAAGATATTGTATGGATTAAGAAATGAAGAAATATTCACATCAATCATCAAAAATGAGAATTATATGAGAAGAGATAAATATTTGATCACTTCAAAGACAATTATTACGATGTGATGGTTTTATAATGTTTAAATTCAAGAAAATTCTTCAACATGCACTCACTAAATTTTATTCGCAAAGATGATTTTTTGAATCACTGAAAATTAAGATATCGCAAATAAGAATAATTAAAGTGACGGTATTATATATTGACTAGTAACATATAACACGTCTAAACATTTAAAAAACATCTAGAGAATTGTTATGCGATTTACATCATTAAATCTAATAGCAATAATGATTTGTAAAAAAATGTAAGCAAAATCTATATGGCAAAATCGAGCATGATTCATTTAGCATACGTCGCTTCTCCTATGTTCGGAGATGTAAATTCTCATCACTTGATCCGCTTATACCGGCCGATATTACTTTCAACTCGCTCTATAGAAGGTCCATAATATACACATGATATGAGTGCGACGATAGCATGGAAAACGAGGGCGCCGGCGGCTGTAAAATTATATAGCATCTTCTTTGTGCTTTCACGAATTCACGAACCGTTTTTATGGCCGCCAAGAACTCCTCGTAAATCGGCGATACCTATGTAATATTCCGCTGTAAAAAGGTATGCGTAATAGAGGGAGAAAAGTAATAAAAATTCTTTGGCAGCAATAACTTTAATGAAAATATCGATCGAGATGTTAGAAAGATTCGACAGCTAATGTCACATTATTAATTTATCACATTATGTCTTTTGAGAATGTAGGTAGATATATATGTTGCGAGTATCATAAATGTACATACACGATAAATTACTCTCTAAACTTCTTGAAATGAAATCTCGCTCTAATAGAATGAACATGCAGCTAAGGTCACTCCAATAAAATGAAATTTTACTCAAAAAGAATGAAAATTATTACTTTTTTTCAAGAAATGAAATATTTTCACTCTTCTCCAAAAATGATTGTATCTTTCACTCCAAGAAATTTAGAGAGTAAGAATATAACTTCTAAGATTATAAATTATAAAAAGAAAAGCAAAAAAATTAAAATTAGACAAACATCTACAATTCAACTTCTTTATGTCTTATTATTTTTTTGAAACCTAATTTAAAACTTGTTCTTTTAAAATGTAATATAGATGAAAAAAGTTCTTTTTCACACAGTTTAATTATAATTGAACAATTTAATACAAAGAAAAAAAAATGGATGTTTTACGTTCAAAATTGACATGACTTTGTGTGTTATTGGCACAGACTATACACATAAAATTACATCGAATAAAGAGATCAATTTGTGCCGTATCCCTTTTTTCATGTAATTACATGAAATTCATCGAAAACTAGCGTATCAATTATAACGGCCGTTGATAATGACTCGGTCATAATGACAATGCTCTCTTTCCTTGCGCACACAAGCGGTATTAACTCGCACGGAGATAAGCCTGTAGAAAAGCCGTGTGTATAGCAGTGAATCGTTTCGTAAGATGCCAGGGCGGTCTGCCAAGAGTTACTACTTTTTGTGTCAATTAATATTTCGTCACGGATCAGAGGCTAAAAGCAACGTCTAGAAACCCTTCGGGGCCTCACAGTCCATTCAAGCGTACTTACTTGCCGTTTCTTTAAAGTACGGTATATCGATACCACTCTGCTCGATTTTCTTTTCTATCCTGAGAACCAGCTTATCACACGATAAGTTTGATGAAAATGATATTCCAATTTTTCTCAAATGTATTTTATTCTTGTTCCATGATAACAAAACTACCGAGTAGTTTACGCAAATCACTAAGTTGTAGCTGACGGTTGACATTTTTGATGCAACATTATTATGGTAACTTGGCAGTTTATTCAAGAATACTTCATTAATTGTGCTAACGAAGTGTCACGGGAATTATGATTTTATGTTAATGATATCGTTCAGTTTCCCTCCTCGTTTGTTTTTATCGTTTCGACTTAATTTCTCGACCACTTATGTACGCCTCACTGCTCCTATGCTCTGGTATGCGAGGTGTGGAAGATAAAAAGTGAGCCATCTAATTAGACACGATAAAAATGTTAACGACATTCCAGATGCGCGCTATTTTGATACGTCGACTCGTTGATACTCTCGACAAGATCTCACCTTCTCGCGCGTACACCAATTTACGTATGGTGCGTAATGCAACATTATTATTTACTCGCGATTATGCAGAGTAACCGGGTAGCAACCGGTAGATTAGTAGATCCGATGGTGACTTCGCTATTGAGCACGATCCCTGTTTAATGATGGGCGTGAGAAAAAAGGGCGAACGAAAAGCACCGCACATATCGCTGTGCCAGTGTGTGGATTGCTCTGTGTCAGGAATTTGCAGATCTTAATCGATATGCGCGAGATAAGGTGAATGCAGAATATTGCACATCCGCGTGCCTAGAATCCTGTTTATTATAAGGCCCAAGGATATTCGTAATCTTCCAGGATTTGTTCGCAAGGAAAATCGATGACATCCACATTGTCAGATGTCTCAAAGTCATTGGTATATATTCCGTTTCCATTGGGATATATTATAGTTATAACAAAAATAAAAGTGACAATTTTTCCAAAACTTTTCTTGACGTTAATAATTTTTCGAGTTAAGAAAATATTAACCGAGTTAAGAAAGCTTTTCCTACTTTGCGTATAATGTCTAACTGCAAAAATTAATAATTTTAGCAAGATAAATTATTTTACTGGTTAATGATTGCCTAAAGTTTGAATTTTTTTAATTCCCATAGAGAATTGATTCTCTCTAATTAATGGAAAAGGATGTCTCACTGAAGCAAGTATACTATAATAATTTTATACGCATTTTTTTAACTCCAATTGGTCGGTCACGTAAATTTACATTGCGACCACTTGTAATGGAACTGTCGATACGCTTCGTGCGCACGGATGATTATTCCCGTCGCTGACCGACAGAGTCAATAAAGTTAGAAGCAAATACACGCGCGACTTAACAGATTTCAAGCAAGTAACCACGTTTCATTACACAACGTGCATTCATATCTCTCAGCCGGGAAAATAACGAGCGAGGTGTTTCCACACTTCGATACGTCTCTAACGCATAGACATCGTCCAAGGCCAAAGAATAGCCTTCTGCACTCAAGGATAACCCAAGATACTATCCTCCTTACACGATTTTAACTTCTGCCATCCGGGGGCATTAAATTGCTATCTCTTTGCGCAAATCGACTGTTATATCGTCCCGTTTATTGTGTATGTTTTGCTATGAGAATGATGCATCAGTGTATTCTTCAAGATTTTGCAACCCATTATTAAAATCCGATAAATATACTTCGTCTAATTTTAATTGGTTGTAACTGTAGCTTTCGTCTCATATGGATGACTTATTGTGAGAACAGCCAATCTCGCTATCAAACTATCATAAAATGAAATGGTGTGGTTGTAAATGATGCAATCAAAGATCGGTTTTAGCAGGAGCCTGTGAAACGCCTCTGCGTTGATGGTCACTTATTAATTACTACGAAAAGTCATGTTAGACAAACGATTAAACATCCGATAAGCATTGTAACCGAAGTGTTTTACATAAAACATTTTAAAAAATTTTATGACTTTTAAAACGTTGAAAAGGTCTGGTTGTTTTGATAAAAAATTAGATTGAATGTAGTATGTCATTATTCAATGAATATTTCCATCTATTGGACCGTAACACGTCTGTATGATTCCGGTGCGCAATTTAAAAAAAAGATCGTACGCAAACGATTATCTGCATCCTCCATATATTCCTAGGAAATATAAAAACATAATCTAATGAGGTCACCACATCGCCTCCAAGAAACATGTTTAAAGCTTTGTCAAAATCGAATCATTCATTTGTCCAACGCGTTAGACAATTATTGAGATATATTCTCCTGCTTTGTATTCCAGGGATAATATGAAATCCAATATCAAAATCGTGATGTTATAAAAAAAAAGTCACATTCAAATAACACGATAAGGTCGCAAGGATCCACGGACCGGAAACATCGTCAGGACACGTCAGATCGGCGATCGTTGGGCTTCCCATTAATCTTCCGACTGTTTCGCCAAGAGGAATGGAGCGGAGAACTAGAAGGAGCGAGGAGAGGGTGGACAAAAAGGCGATCGTTTCAGTACGAGTAAGCGAGGTAGCGTGCCCTGAGGCCTCTCCACGCCGCCACAGTCAATATAAACGGGGTCGGTTGCATCGGCGATATGGTGCTGGCGCTCATGCTGGCGCTGACTGCTAGCACCGGTACTCAGGGTCCTAGCATCAGCAGCGACAGCTAGGAAACCCGGCGGTTGGAGAGCTGGTTTATGAATGCAGTCCTCGCCTGTGCATTTATACCGGTAGCTGGAGGCGCTTATAGATAAAGAGCTGGGACGTGAAGAGAGAAAGAGATGAAAGGATGGAAAAAAAAGGTGAGGTAGCGAGTAGATGAGAGAAGGAAAAATTAAAAGAAGAGGGAGATACGGAGAAAGATAGAGAGAGAGGGAGGGGAGGGGGAAGGGGAGAGAAGGAGACGGGAAGAAAGAGAATGATGAAATGAGCGCAATGATGAAAGTAGTATGTGTGCGTAGTGAACGCGCGGATTCAATTATTCTGTGATTACAACGCGACTGGCGACTGGACGGTCGGCTGACTGCTTGGCTTCGATCGCCACTGTGGTGCCCCTTTGCGCTACGTGTTTCTACGTTGAGGTTGTTATACTGGGTGATCGTACGGGTAGATTCAAGTACGATGGAGTTAGCGCATTGGAAAGTGTTAACGACCTTTTCACTGCGTGTTATCTGAAGAATAACTCTGTCGTGAAAAAAAGTTATCGCGTCTCATTTAATCATTATTGTGTGTGAGTTATTAGAGTGGAAAACATTTGAAACAATAGATTTACAAGAAGAAAGCAAATAATTTACTGCGAGGATATACACATTTATTAAAATAGATAGTATCGAGTTATATAGTTCACAAAAACATATTAAGTTTTCTTCGATTATTATTTAATAAATAACGAAAGTCAATAATTGCACCTTATTGCTCTATTCATATACGATATGTTGTATTCACATTTCTATATGAATATGTACAACAATCGTCTTCATGAAAGACGATCACCTTGTATAAGTGGTGACTGGCCAATATTCTCTCCACCCATTTCCACGCTTGTTCTCCTGGCCACTTATGCTCAGCCCTATCGCGATCACGTCTAAACTATCGCGATCTGTTATTGCATACTGCCTACTACGCGCGTCATACGCCGATAAGCCACCGACAAATCTGATAACTTGCGTTAGTACTCTCACGCGCTTGAAATCAACACGCTGGAGATACTTCGTGTCATCGTTACAACTTGCTGGAAGCAACTATTGATGTTTATCATTTAAATATTTATGGTTCGTATATCGCGCGAACACGCTACTTATTCAAAACAATAATAATAAATTAACATACTTCAGTTCGATCTAAATTATTCTTTTAACATATTTCATAATTAATTGTTTCCCGATAAAGGTTCTTTCCGCAGTTGAATTTGATATATTTAAAATAAAGAAATCATGTTCTCTCTCTTGAATTATATTTTTAAACTACGTTTTTCTTTAAATAAAAAAAAACGCAGTCTACTAAATAAATAACTATAAATTTGTCTTTCAATTTATATGAACTTTTTTTTATTTATGTAATTAAAATTAAATAAAATAAAATTTGTATTTTTCATTTTGAGTTGGAAATTAATCTCCAACTCCTTCTTCGATAGTCACATAAATACGATGCAGATAAACGTTGCTCTTTATCTCGTCCTTAATTAATCCCCGAACGGATTTTCTCGAACTATCGATAAAACGAGGACCAATGTCGGACCATCTCGGCGGAGCAGAGCCATCGTCGTGACCCTCAGCTTGCCGCGCCAAGGATTTTAGGAGCGCGTATAATTACGCGGAAAGAATCGACGAGTCTCCCTCTTCACGTCCTTTCGCCAAGTCGAGGGATCGAAGAAGGAACGATACTTGCGGATGTGTTGCTTTCGACCATTCATCGCGTCACGGTTTTGCCGGGGAAACAAGTTCGGCACTAGCGCATCGCTTCGCCACACGACGAAGAAAGCGTTCTCGGATGAATTTGCGTGAAACGATTCTCCATTGCGTATCGGTTTGGTGCACGGGCCAAGGATAAAGGTAGCAGCAGCAAGAGCGTGCGCGCGGTGGGCTTCCCTGGAGGAGATGAACAAATCCGCGAGAGAAGGAGAAACACGAGAAAGAAGAAGATGAAGAAATGTAAAGAAGAGAAGATAGAGATGAGAAAGAAGAAAGAAAGAGAGAGACGAGAATCAGGAGGAGGTAAAGGCAGACAGGTACTCATGGACGATCCAGGTAGCTCAGCGCGCCAGCAACCAGCGGGCCAGATTCTCTCTTCTTCCCCTTCCCTTCTCCTTCTCTCTCTCTTTCTCTATCTCTCCGTAGGCCAGGCAGCCTTGAGCCAGTGAGACTGGTTTCTGTTTTTGCTTCCATAGGTTCCATCCTTCGAAGCTCGTCGGTAGTCCATCCTTCTTCGACTCTTTTTTTCTATATTCTCTTTCTTCCCTCTCTTCTTCGTCCTTTCGATCGTGTTAGCGCGTCTCTTCCTTCTCTAGTGTATCAACCGTCGATTGGTATCTTCCTACATCGCTTCTTTTCTCGACATACTTTCGATCTTCGTCGATCCTTGTAACCTTGTCGCACGGTTAATCGTAATTATTTCAGCGTAATCCTGATAATGAATAAAAGAATCATTTCATAATGCAATAATGCGCGCAATGAATAATTTTGTAATCGTAATTCTTTTTCATCGATTATTTTATTAGGAAAATCATAATGTGATTATATTTCGTATGGTTTATGGTAGTATATGCCGCAAATTTTTTGAGATAAAACGCGATATTTCATCTCCATCATTGATTTTACAATTAAACACACGTAGATATCAGTGATATTTACATCAGCAATCGACATCGCGATGATGTGATTGCAACGACTCGTTCGTCGATGTCTCCCGGTTAACAATACAATAATGAAAACGGCGCGACGTCGAGAACGCGCAGCGTGAAAACGCTGGTGATCTCTCTGTGGCTTTTAATTACGGCGCGCGCTTTTACGAGTTAAGCGTGGTTGAATCTAAAAATTCCACACGTTCCCGCCGTGAGCTCGGAGGTCGTAGACGGGGTCCCATAAAAATTTCTTTCAGCGAAGTATGACCAAAGTCGACGTCTCCTGTTGTCGCTCTCGGCGCGGTTAGTTCTTCTTTCTCGCGCCGCCTCATCCACACATTCGTTTTTCTTCCGAGTCCACTCGTCGCCTTTTTCGAGTGAATTATCCGACGCTATTAAGAGACCGAAAAGAAATACATCGAATGACGTCACGTCTTGGTTGGAAGGTTGAGTCGACAATGCAGAGACTCCCGTTCCCTCATTTAAGGAATCGGTCCGATTTATACCTGAACGAATCAAACGGATTAACACCGACGCACTGTGTACGACTGAATCCTTTTAGATTCTAATCTACCGAATATCCCTCCACGACACGAGCATACGATTTAAGTAAAAAGTTATCTGTAAACTGCCATCTTTCCTTAACGACATCATCAATGTATCCACCGGACTCTACGCATTGTTAATTAGTAATGACACGATAATCGCCTCTATAAAGATTAATTATTGCATTTGAAATTAATTATTATTTCTTGTTGAATTTTATCGACGAAACATCGATTGTAATCGGCACAAAATCACAATTTTTTTTTGTATACGAATCGATTCCAAAGAATTACAAGAGGCCCTTTCAATGACGCGATAAAATAATTTCTTCCTTTATATTCTCACTTTTTCTTTTTCTTTGTTTCTTTCTTCTCTTTTCTTCTCTTCTTTTCGCATGGCATAGCCTTTTTTCTTTCTTGCTCCCCATCGACTTATTCCGGTGGTACACGCTGGACAGGTTGGAACGATCTGTACAACTCGGATCGGGACTCGTGGCATTCCAGAGTCAGCTTCTTCGTGCAACATCACCCCGTTGTCCGATGAAGAAGAGAGGAAGGGACGTGTTTTTCAGTTTTGCTGTGTCTGAAATCTGTTCCCTCGTTCTCCCAATGGGAGGGATCAATGGATCCCTTGGTATTAACATTGAGTAATAGTACCTGTTGCATACTAACTGCTGTATTATCGCTTCATATCTCATTCACTTATGGCTCGTCACCGCAATCAAATACTCCATAAAGAATGGCCCGTTTCGTACTTTATAAATCCGAACTGCCTCTCGAACATGCTTGATTCTTCGAAAACTTAAACAGGATTAAGAAATATTATGTTACGTAATGTGTCTATATATTTGTTATTTTTATTTGACTCTAAGATAGCATTATTATATTAAATAAATCTTTTGTCTTGTAAAAAGATGCCATACCAGTCTGAACGAATAATCAGACTTCGTTAAATAAGTAAAAGAAGAAATCATAACAAAATTTAAATCTTATATAAATCTTATTTATATTTCCTTTTTCTCGCGCATTTATTATATTTACTTTTCGTATAGAATTCTAAGTAAAATATAAATTATAAAAGCTTCTAATCTAGTCTAGCAATTTTTCAACCCAAGTATTTTGCAAATAATGATCCACCTTTTGCGACTTATTTATTTCTGATTTATTTTCTTTTACTATTTATTCTCTATCATGAAAATTCGACCATATAATAAATGGGAGAGAGACTTGTGTTGTATCACGTGCTGGAACCGAATGATATCCAACTGAATTGATGTTGCCTTACTTCTAATAAGGTCGTTAAATGTCGAAAAGTGTCCGTTTCATTCACGAAACATCGACCGCCTCGGGCAAGAGACGTGAAACATATGATTTTGAAGTCAAAGTGCTCGAATCTGTACGGTGTTTTGCAAAGCGTGGTATTATAATAAATATTAACATAATACTACAAAAGAGAACCAAAGTAAACAATGAATTTTAACTTATTTCTGTAATCATATTATATTATGCAAAATACGATCTATTAGTGCGTTGCAACATCACAATATATTGTTGGATAAATCATATATTCGTAAAGATCGATGAACTCTATATACAATATTTCATCATGGAAATATATATCTATAATGTCAGTAAAGAACAAAACTAATACACATTAATGATATTCTGTGTGTAACAGACCGGTGCTCTTTAACATTTAAAAAAATGTAGTTTCAACACATATACATATAGATAGAACACATATACATATAAAATACATAATCGACGTAATTTCTTTCGGCATGTAGTATATGATGAATATCGAAACTGTCAATTGTTACTTTGCACTTTTATATTAGGTGTGGGAAAAAATTCGTGGCGTTTTTTTAATGCCATTACCTCTAACGAGAAATATGTAATACGTAATACGTAATAAAAATCCAAATTGTAAAGCTACAACGGGGACTTTTTGATTCGATTTTCTACAACGAAGTCTTTTCTTCATCAAACATATATATATATATATATATATATATTGAAGCTACGTATATGTTTGATGAATATATATATATATGATTTTATATATATATATATATATATATATTTCCTGCGGAGGAATCGCGAACTCTTTCTTCCCGTGACACGGCGCTGACCCCTTTAAGAATGTTGCTCACTGGGTTCTCGGCTCGGCCTCACCCGTCATGGCTATTACTTATTGCCGATCTCAAGGAGATTCGCTTCTCGTGTATTGTTTATGAACGACGAGATTGCAGCACGACGAGCGGACGATCGCGAAATGCCTGTTGTTTGCAATGTCGTGGTTCGGGACGCGCTGCACGGCGCATGACGAAGTAACTCTGCTCGATTGGAAGCTTTTCAATTTTTACAGTCAGGCGGGTAATGATGGCGATTCTTCATAGACGTTAGCCGCTATCGGCGACATTTGAGTGTAGCTAAATTGGCTTTTATGTTTTGTTTTCATGCGAGTTACAAGATTAACTAAGAATATCGATATGTCGGACGTGTAATCTAAAAGCTCCAGTGTATGAATGTTATATGTCGTGTAATGAATTAGATTCACGAGTTTCGATCCGGTTTAATCATTTTTTAGATTCCACAGCGGTATTTGATATTGTGGAAAATCGAACATCTCGATGGTACCAACACTTTTTTACAGTTGGCCCGCTGATATTAACATATGTAGAGCGATTTATGAAAGAAATGAAAACACTATGTAAATCAGTGACGATATGGCCAATAACCAATTAAATTTTAAAAATTTATTACACAATTACATACAACTCGATAGAGCGCAGCAACATTTTACCGGCGGGAAGATTGCTACTAACCAACTGGTTACTACCTTTCCAGCAGCCCAATCGTCTTTCGATATTGTCGGTTAAAAGTGAACAAAATTAAGTAGAAAATAATAGCGAAAAGCGAAAATTAAGTAATTAAATAACTTAATGCAATTAAACTAATATGTAAGTATAATCTGTAATATAGATTATGCACGATAATAAAATAATATATCTTTTGTATATGTACACGATAGTAAGACACTACATTGATAGAAATTATTACTTGTGACTAGTTGCCTCATAAGTCATGTTCTTGAACCTACTAAGTAATAGTACGATAACTTTAAGATTGCCAATCATATGAATAACGGCTACGTTCTATTTTAATAGTACAACTCACACATGTATACAATCTATAAAATGTTTTTTCATTTGATCGCCTGAGGACAAACAAAAATGAGAATACTTACGACAATAGAGGAGATATAATGAGATCATGATGGATTATTTAAAAGAACGCGTTGTATTAAACATAAGAAATCGAGTAATGATATCCCTGATAAGCGTAATAGGCGGCGCCTATTACGCTTATCATTATTAGGATATTCGAGGACCATGAATAATTCGTTCGATAACATCAAAATAATGACAGATAAAGATTTCAACCGCGACTATATATATTATCACGCATATGCGTGCATTTGCTTCGCTTCGTACTCCTAATACGAACTAATTGGATGCCGAGTTAATCATAGTTCCTACGTTCGAACATTCTGCTGGCCCGCCCAATTATCGCATCGGCTTTGAGCGCGCATTAATTAAGTTATTTTTAACATCTGCCGCTCTGCAGTTCGCCACAAACGGCGTCGAGCACGAACTGTAAACTCATATAAACTGCACAGCCCCTGCGGCAATAATCTCGTACAATAGTTGGATGAGGTGTAACGTCGATTGTTTGCATCAAAAAGTAGCAATTGTATATTGTTCGCAAAACTTATTTTCTTTTTATTTAAACTTAGCTGAATAGATAGGTTTGCAATTTTGTCGAACAAATATTATTATTTGTTATAGCAAATATTATTACACCTAATCACTGCATCTACACTGAAAAAAAATATAGTCAATTTTAATAAATATTTAGTTGAATACTGCCAATTAAATATTTATTAAATATAAAAATGTATGTATTTGATACAAGAAATGTTAATTTGATTTAACAATAATTTTTTTTATTGAACAAATATTTACTTAGTAAGTGAATATTTAGTTGGCAGTATTGAACTAAATATTTATTAAAATTAACTATATTTTTTTCTCAATAACATATATTGCGATAACGATATATTATTTTGATATATATATATATATATTTCCAATATATTATAAAATAGTACAATAATTAAAATTAAATAGCAATTACATATCTGTTCTCATTTTCCATGTAGGATTGCTGACAAATCTTATAAAAGTAATGATTAGAATTTGAAATTATTTGGAATTATACCGGCGACGCGTGTGGCTAGTGATACTTTAGCTTGAAAATTCCAGGCTGAAAATCATAGCCGATAGGCAAGCGAAATTGCTGGATCATTAATAGTGCAATCTGCTCACGCGGAGAAGGCAAGAAACCGCGGAGAAAACAAGTACAGATTCGTGATCGCGGGGACGATAATGTGCCTATGATCTCGATAAACGGCAGTGCGATAATTAACACGTGAGAACCAGCTCCTCTTATGGCACCATCGTTGAACGCGTGTGTATATATCTATACATATATGTGTTGCGATCATCTGCTGTTACACGCGCGTAAAAGCGAGCCTGTTCGTGCATTGCATCGTCGTGGTTTCGTCGTCGGATACACGTGAATAGTCGACCCGAACGAACTCGTTCGTTCTCACTGTTGGAAAGAAGCAACACATCTTGTGCGACGCAAGAAGAATAATAACGGTACGACTCTACCGTGGATAAGGATATAGAGATTCCACAGCGAGGCGTTAGGAGGACCTCGTTATAGCCGTTGTGCGCTGTGCCTTCCACTATGCGTCGTATATACACGTTCCATACGACATGAAAGACACGAGATACGTGTGGACGTAGGCGTTGGACGTCTTAATTTTCGGTTCCTTTATCGAGAAATACAGAAGCCGTCGGCATAACATAAAAAACTAATTATAAGAAATCAAGGAATTGTAATCAATATACTTTTTGGCTTTTTGGCATTTTCAATTTCCATTTTATAAACACTGTGATTGAGAAAGTGAATACTTATAAATCATTATTGAGGATTCATTTATTTTTTTCTAGTATTTTTTAAAGTCCATGTTTATTCAAACAGTATGCAGAAAACTCCTCTCGAAGCTATAATCAAACGTATGTATAAATAAAGACTAACAAGAGTGCATCTTTCGTGCAGTTTAACGTGTTATTGCTTCAACACTTCAATCATATCGCTGATTCCATGCCTCTATCCCAGGATTCAGCATCGTGTTTCATGGAAAGACTGACAAAAACTGTATAAGAATTGCCCCCTCGTTCACCCGAACATTCTTCGGTAAGAGTAGGGTACCGCATCCGATATGAATCGCAGGCGGACAAAAGAGGAAGGATATGGTCAACGACGACGAGGAAAGGCGAGGAGACCGCCGGTCACTCTTTTTAATTGACGGACACCACATAATTTCAGGGTGGCCCGGTCGGTTCCTCGGCTTCACAACAAGAAAGGGAGAAGAGAGAAACCTGTGGCGCTACGACCACTGCAACGCTAAAATTCCGTGGAATTCCGAGACTCTATGCAGACATACGGAGGGCACGAGACGGGTCTTCGGGGTCCACGTCTTCCCAAGGCGTCATCAGCTCGCATTCGCAGGCTTAGTCACGCTACGCAACGAGCTCTTTCGCGGCTTTCTCGCGGCACTCTCCGACATGCTCTCTTCTCACACATTCGTTCTACCACGATCGCCATCGTAGTGATCGCAACATCCGAGCTATTACGTGTCGTTATTGGAGCTTAATAGGTGCGCCAGGCCCTTCGGTGGATATGCCGATTATCAGGTTACCCCGATGCCAATCTATGCCTGCGAGGCCCATAAGTACACGTTGTTATGCGTGTCCTACCGTATGGGCGCAAGCACGCCGCTCTTTCAATACAAATGTACACAGGGACGGGTTTTATGTGGGAAATATAATAATAAAACTTAACTATTCCGATACAAAAGGTGAACATTTATGAACATTGTATAAAATCACTTGTAAATTAATATTTGTATTTATAAAAAAATAATGCGCTTTTCTCATATAATTACTCTGTAGTATTTATTCAGTAATATATTACATAATGTATAATGAAATGAGAAGACAGATATTTATCAAATTTCGTCGACTATTCTCAACGTAATAGAGATCTTGTATTCTGAGTTTTAATCAAAAGGATCAGTTTCAAGTCCCTTTCTGACTACATGGAATAATTTCACTCACATTTGCCAGTTTTTAAAAGTAATGTACAAGTTCTTCAGTGTAATAAGGAAAGCTTCGTGTATATTATACTTTTTCCGTGGTCTGCTAAAAATTATCAGTCTATGAAACATTGGCATCCGCCCCTGCGACAAGTAGCATTATACAAGTGCAATTTGCTTGGAGAGGGATGTAGAGAAAAAGAAAGAACGTACTTAGATTCTCACAGATGAAAGAAAAGTTAAGATTGAGTGAGTCACATCTCTTGATCGCGCATACTTATGCGATTGTCGTTTCGAGAGGTAACGCGATCTATGTCATTCTAGCAGCTATTATAGATGGCGATGTAATAAAGGTCTTTATAGATCCTTCCTTTAAGAGATGATTGCGGAGCAACATATGGCACGAGGTATCTTGTCATGGACGAGATACTATGTGCTCAGAATAACATTTACATTGGTAATAATCCAACTTACGTTTCGCTTGTATTACATTATTCGCATGTACGCCGGATTGGTACTTATCCAAGGTACTCAATATAAGAAATTGGAGCAGCGCGCCGATAAAATTTATCAAGTATGCGATATCTGACTGATAATTACCAGTTCCCATCAACAGAAAACGTAATTCGCTAATTAATTCTTCGACACTCCAGTATATATCTTAACAGTTAATGATATACGAGCGTGTGTGTATATATATGCACGCACAACTTGCGTTGCGACACGCAAACCCAAAGGTGCACTTTCGCGCAGCAAGCTAACGTAGCTCCCGTTTGCTGTGAGGAATGTTCTGCGCTCGATACGATCAGCGAAGTTACCAGATATTACGAGGCCAGCAGCAGTCTCCTCTCCATAAGAAGGGTACACGGGGAGTTTTACCTTTTGATCAGGTTACCATATGGTATATACGTTTTAATGCAGGTTTGCTGTAATTTTTAATCAATGGGATAATGGGCGCTGAGCGTACATCGTAAGATTGACAAGATATGTTCACACCAGGTGCATTTCGCCATATATTCTGCAATCTAGAATATCTGATGATTAATAGAATAAAATTGAGAAAAAACTGTCAGGATTATATTAGTTCTTGTTGCAGTAATTACACGTTTAATCTTTATGAAATATTAAAAAGAACGTTGTATCAGATACATCTTTCAAAGAGTATCGCGATATACGGAAAGTTAAATTGCTATATTATACAAAAATATTTTCAAATAAAAAAACAAAAAAAATAAAATAAACTATCGTTGCACGTACTGTGAAGAAGCTGCAGAACAGAAACATTAAATGATTAGCGAAAAATTAAGGAAGCTTCTTTAATTTTCCTCCTTTTTTTTAACGCGCATCGACGAGACCTTCATAATTGTCTTCCAAAGTATTCTGCGAATCACAATAGTTTTGTGTATTAAAACAAGTTAAAGAAAAGACACATTTTTATATAACAATTTTTCAAATTTCACAAAAATCATATTTACGCAATTGCGTAATTACTATATCTAAGGCTAAAATGTAATCTTGATAGTTTTGCAAATTTATCAATCATCAGATGTTCTAGATTGCGGATTATTCGGATTATTAACTCTTTTTTTTATTAATTTTTAAAATCTCAAAATAATAAAATATAATCTGCTTCTATAATGTCTATTATGTAATGCTTTTTTGTCATATAAATTTTTCTAATAAGGAGATCCTATAGTCTGTATGCAATACAGTTTTTAGTAATTTAACAAGATTTTAAATTTATTTATCAAATATGCTATACAATCATTTTGCATAATCTAATTTCTTAATTAATCAATATTTCACTTGCTTCGTTGCAATAAATCTTTAGCTTCTCCGGTACGAATTTATCTTCTGTTCTATTACCGATCCCTCAATGGGAGCGCCAGATGCATCTGTGAATGTGAGCAAGTGGGTGCTTTCGTGTTTTGCGCCCGCGGGAGAGTTGCATCGGTGACGCATCTGGTTGTAGCGCATTGGAGGAACAAGGAGAAAACGAAAGGACAGGAAAGAACCCTGTGTCTCAATGGGGATCCCGTAGTACGCACCTGTGCGCTTTTCAACGGTGAATGGAGAGCCCCTGCCGAGGGGAAAGACTCGAAATGAGTGGCTTGCGTCGCCGAAGGGTGCGAAAACGCCCTTTTAAAGAAACACGCACATCTGTCGCAATCATCGCGGTATTGTCAGCAAGCCAGAAGTGATTTAAATAGGGTTAAGCTTCTATCCTATACGCCTGTTCTCTCGATGTTTGCATCCTCGATCGCTAGCATAAGTGCCGAGCTAGCATGTTAATTTTTCTTTTTTTTTAACTTATTTTTTTTAACATAGTAATGTGATAACAGATTCATTTTTGTTTATGCATCTGTCCTTGTAAAAACAAAATATTTGTAATTATTATATGTCGAGATTAATCTTAATTATTGTCAGCGCATACATATTATACAGGATGATCCACTTAAATCGGCCAAAATATCTCGCTTATTTTTGATAAATATCAAAATTAATAATTTATGAGATATTTTACACTTTATTCTGGCACATATTGACAAAATGTTAAATAATTCATAAACTATTAATTTATTGATAATCATATCTTAATACTTTTATAAACAGAATAATGAGCAGAATCAGTTAAGAAAACATATCGTTGCTTTAAAAAAATATGTATACAAAATAGATAATTTTTTAAATAAGCGACTATATTTCTTCTTTCCATCAACTGATTCATCTCATTATTCGTAAAAGTATTAAAATACGATTATCAATAATTTACGAGTTATTTAACATTTTGTCAGTATGTGCCAGAATAAAGTGTAAAACATCTCTAACTATTAGTTTTTGATATTACTACTTTAATATTTTTATATGCAGAATAATTAAAGGAATCATATTGTGTAAAAAAATCATATAATTCTATTTAACAAAATGGAGATAATCTTCATATTTTTTGACGCCTCCATCTAGAAAAAAACAATATGATTAAAATACATCCTCCTCGAAACCGTTTCATTTTCGTTTGAAACAATTTTTTGTATTCAATCAATATTTTGTATTCAATATCAAAAATAAGCGAAATATTCGAGATATTCGATTTAAGTAGACTATCCTGTGTGTGTGTGTGTGTGTGTGTGTGTGTGTGTGTGTGTGTGTGTGTGTGTGTGTGTGTGT
>NW_012130080.1:897572-904999 GCF_000143395.1 Atta cephalotes | reverse complement strand
TACTCTCTCTCTCTCTCTCTCTCTCTCTCTCTCTCTCTCTCTCTCTCTCTCTCTCTCTCTCTCTCTCTCCATAAGCGTCTCATTAGGATCGCAGGGATTATTGAGAATCGATGAAATCGCGCCGGGATATCGAGTTATTAATTCCAATAACTTCACAGTCGGTATCCGTGTGTTCTTCAATCGATTAAAAATAATCCTGGTGAGAGCAATCTTCGTTGTTGCTCTTGCACCTCAATGATTCATGTGATATTCGCAATTAATAACGACAATGGGGCTAAAGTCTAAACCGCGGCCGAAAGAAGAGACAATCATTTAGAATCGCGTTGATGTCCGGAGAAAAGAGAGGAGGGGAAAGAATCAGATTATTAATTATCACAGCATCTTTGCTTGATATCATTCACATATGTATTATCTGTTTATTTTGAAGTCACGAAGTAATCGTTCCCGACATCGATAATTACTGGGATGCTCACGACGATGTATGAAGTGATCTAACATTAATGTTTATTATATTTTTGTCGAGATTTCACCTATAAATGTTTCAGTAAATTATCTAGATAATTAATATTGTCAGCAGAGATATGCAATTTTAAATTTGTCATGAAAATAGGAGATAATTTATAAATTTTCTAGAAGAAACTAAAAAAATTATTGCTAAAAAATAGCATCAATTTTATTAGATACGTAGAAACTAATTCACTGAGATTCTAATTATTCGTACTTCACATTCCTTTAACATGTGTGAGGAATATTACGTAGCAACTATATTATCTATAAAAACTCGCTTTTGCCGAAGTATCCAGATATTTATGCAACTTCTTTCTGACTTCCAACTGAGCCTCGTATATTTACAATCTAATTCAATATCTGTATTCTGTAAAGACTAAAAATCAAAAATAAAAGATTAAAAGATTAAAAGCCTACAGCATTATTTATAAATTATGTCGGTCATGTGTAGCGTTATTAATTATTGTAATGTTGAACATAGAGGAATGAAGTGAACTGTGATATTTTTTGGAATCTCAAAGTTAAACGATAATTCTCTGCGTTGTGGCGCATTGCTTTCGACAATGTATACGAAGGAGTTTACTGATTTCATTGATTTCGTAAACCTCTTGATAGACGTCTGATTGATCCTCTGATCCTTTTTGACCGACGCGATCTTAATGATCAGCAAAATTAGCAAAAAAAAAAAAAACGAACAACCAGTTCAGCTCGGCTTCTTGACCATGCGATCGTTAATTATGCGTACCAAGATCGTACGTCGTGACGAAACCGTGAAACGAAGTCGTAAGTCATGGTCGAAATAATGATAATTGATGACCGATAATGCTCGTTAATGCATCTATGTGATGAACCTAACACGTCGCAGCACGTCGTATATGAATATTTGTAATCGATTCTGATGAAGCTCGTCGACGTGAAAACGAAAATCAAGATTCGATTCTGTGCTGTGCGAGACGACAATAAGTTTCTCTGCGACGTGCGAAACCCACCTGATGGTATACCGTATACCCACCGCGAAGAACACTTTTAACAAACGTGCATTACGCCGCGGCGGCGCACAAATATACGTGTAAGGTATGTATATAGCCCGATGCCGTGCGGCCGATACATTTTGCAATCAGACTTTATTACATCGCTCGATTTACACCACGAATCGAAAGTCACGATCCCCTCCCCCCTTCCCTCCCCCCGAGTTCGATCCGGACTCCGATACGTGCAAGGTGTATCCGCTTGCCTGCCTACCTGGATGACTCGATATCTTTGTACGAGGTAGGGACGGGGCGAGGGATCGAAAAGAGATGGTAGTGTGGGCCCAATGTAGTCGGCTTATACCGTAAGGATATGATCCGCGGCGATCTCATACTTGCGCCTGTATATGAATATGAAAGGATGGATACAAGAAGAAGAGTGGGGGCAAAAGTAAGAAGGACTTACGGCTAATAATCATTAGCCGGAGAGATGCGGGAGCAGATATCAGTCGAGGCAATCATTGCGGCATTCGATCAAACGAACGCAGGTCCTGAACCTCTCCTCGAACACAACGTAACATACATACGTATGTACGTTTCTTCGTATCACGTTATGATACCGCCGTCAATTGCCGATTGCCGATTGCAAGAACATCCGTGATCGCCGTTCGCGATCGTGTTGATCTCGCACCGCGCGACCGGTGCTTCCGATGATGATGCGCGGCGATCTATCCTTCCTTTCTTCGATTTATAATTAATAGTACAATTATTTGCCGTTTTTCTATTATAATACTTCGAAGTTTTATTTAAATTCTTTCTCTTTTTCTTTAGTAGTAAGATTGCACAAAAAATCATTTTTTTATTGTGTTGTAGGTATACGTAGAAATAGGATTGATAATTAATAACGCAAAGATGGACTATTCCTTGTTAAAAAAAATCTAAGTAATTATACTTTCTAAGAATAACTTTGCGAAAAAAACATCTGATCACTTCTTTAGAGGAAATATTTTTACACTCGATCTACTACAATCTATATTGTTTTTTTATGAGGATCACCGATCGTTTCAACAGTAAAACAGTATCGATTTCGGTGCATGGTGCATCACCCATAATTTGAGATAGTGAGATCCGTTTTCGAAAACACGGCAATTTTATGAGAATGCGCCCTTTATATAGGAGACAAGGTTTAGGGTGAAGACCAAGCCGGACGAGGTAATTAAGCTTAACGCGCGTGCATTGTCTCATAAGCGAGCGAGGAAGCCACCGGCTCGCGATTCCCTCGCCTCTCTGCGGCGTTTTGCTGTATAGAGTAGGTTTTGCCGCGGCCGCGTTCTGCGGTTTACCGCATGTCCAACACGGCCGCTACGGGGTCTGCGCCTCCATCGGCCATAAACCATCATTACGCCAGTATATACAAGCGCATAAGGGCAACCCGGGAGATCGCGCCGAGCCGCGCTGAGACGAGTTGTAACAGCGTCTCCATATTTCTATCGCCGTGTCAGAGCCGTGCTAGTACCGTCCGTGAAATTTCTGGTAATATTTCCAGTGAAGAAAGACGCCAATGTCGATCTTCTTTCTCGAAGTACGTCGATGCATTTCCTGTGTGCAACTCAGCATCTTCCTCCTTTACCCACTCTGCGCGCGCATAACGGTCGCGTTAACTTCATGACGTGGAAAATGAAATTTTATCCCAACCAAGCGTTCCTAAGATTACGAAGAATTATTTATATATACTTTAGGAATAATAATCTGTGCCCTTTTTTTTAAGAATAATGATTCTAAAATTGATAAATTATACACCAAGTTTTCAAAAAGCATCGATTCTTATACTTTTTCTAAAAACAGTAATAATATTTCTTTTTATAATATCAACGTTAGTATTATTTAAATTGTCACATTCAATTTAATTATTTTTCTATATAGTTTAGACTTAATTATGTTATAAATATATATTTCTTTCAGAATTACAATATGAATCGCCCATGATGCTTACCGAAACAAATTTTGTTTTAAAGACGTATATCTTAATATTCAGTGTAGTACATTTTGTACATTTTCGTTGCAGCAGCTTTAGCCGGAAAGAAAATAGCCGAGTATAAATGTAATAAGCGATATATAATGCGACAGATAATTTACGTATTGAATACAGCCTAAAAAAGCCAATCTTAAGTGTCGAGATAATTCGACTTCTTATCAAACTGGCGTGGAGCCGTTTCGTTCATTAAAGAGGCGGTAAGAAAAGCTGCGCACACGCCCCTGGTAACAGTAATAAAACGTGTTGTTGCTACCGCAAGTTCCTGCCAAACGGGGCCCGGCTACTTATCAATTACAATAATGGGACTATTAAATAATAATGGTAGGCATGTTAGGTGCAAGGGCAAGCTTTTATGACTGCGACTTTTATAATAGGGTAGGTGTTAGACTGCCGACTCAGATTTATAGACGATGTAGTACAAACACTGTATCGGTGTCTTAAAAGCCAGTCTTCAATCTTGTAATATTATAAGGTAAACTTTCGCATAATGAATTGAGTCTCGTAAGACTTCTATCAAATTCTTGTATATTTATTTACCATTCATTTCATTTAAGCGATCAGTAAACGTATTCACTGCATTTTCGTCACTTCTTTATTCGTTTAACAAATATCCATGCGCAAATTTTCTTCCATATTACACTATAATAATAATTATTATTGCTGATGTTATTTTATTACTAATAAAATTCTTATTTCTTGTACATAGAAAAAAATGAATTTTATCGAAATTGCAGCTCCGTTGACTATCTGATCGATCGCGATGATGTCGATTCCGATCAAGCGGCAAAATACGGACGACAAAAATACATCATGAGGAGCTGGGCCGAGATCACGAACAAATTTAATTCTCGGTTGACGCGATTCGTTACGCTCGCGTGTCTAGCCGCTCCACCAGCGATGATGCCCACACCACAAGCGTGTCATTTATTCGATTAACCGCTATTTCTTAACCCGCATTGGACCGATGTTTTTTCCAATTCCTCGTTTTGTGGCAGAGCAACGATGCGTGGCTATAGATATCTAGTATCTTCCGCTATCGTTATATCGCGGTTCCACGGTATTAGGCACAGGAATGATCTTCTTAGCTTGCTTCTACTGTGGTCTCATTGCCGGCTAAGGCGAAAAAGCGTGCCATACAACTAAATTTAATCGGCTATATGCCTAACACCAGCTGCGTTATTGTATTCAATACTTGTCATATTGATGCCTCCGGCATGAAAAATCTTAGAAATTTCCGCAAGTTTGCGGCAATTTGCAGATGTAAAAATGTTAGATCCTATCATTCAGAACTTTTTTCATTTCCAAAATTTTTCACATCCAAAAACCCTTTTCCATTAAACACAAGTATCACAACAAATTAATCGGTTTTTATTAAATATCTTCCTGGATCAATTTAATTATATAATAATAAAAGATATATTTTGGATGCTAAAACTTTATGAATATTTATAGTATTTATACATATGATCGAACAAAAAACTGTAAATATCTCTGAACAATACAGAAATATATACATATATTAGCTATCTTTCAGGCTTATTCATATGTACTGTTTCAAATATCCATTCTTTATGTAAACTTATTACATCTTCTGTAAGGTTACGTATTTATGTCTTGCATACATCTCTAATAAGTATCGTATATCGCGTGGGCGACATCCTACATGCCGCTATTCGTCAAAAAACTCGGCAAATATATAAGTATATGCAATACCATACCGCGTTTAGGTGACGCTTATTGTTATCCGCGTATGGACACATTGTACATCTATTGAACAAGGAAGAGATCTCGCGTAGGTATTAAATGTAGCTATTTTTTCATCAAACATACAATGTCCAAGCGCAAGCTGTCACAAATGTCAATTCATCCTTCGTCATACAAGAGCCAATACATGAGAAATTTTGAAAAGCATGCATGTTTAATTTAATAAAAAAGATGATTCAAACTGCATCAGCTAGTTCGATTAGACTTTCACTATTAAATAATATCCGTAAACGCCATATTGCATATGCAAAATAAGCAGATTGTAAATCTCAGGAATTCTCAGGAAGAATCGTGTTTAACACACATTTAAACATGTAAAATTCATTTTCTTTGAATATTTACTTTTTGCTTATTGTCTGGGACATTCGCGTAATTTGAAAATAATTTGATATATTGAGACACTGCCAGTTTCCATCAACCTTATTTCGTTTCATGACGAGATCTAGATAATTTGTGATTAATTAGATATTATAAGCGTTATTGATGGGAACAGCAGGTCGCACAGGCCCAAGTTGGGACTCTTGAACGATACGAGGGACAGACGGACGGACGGATAGACGGACGGATGGATGGACGGACGGATGGACGGACGGGCGAACGAACGAACGAGCGTTACGGAGAGATCAGATCAAGAACGGTAGGTGGTCCATCGAGGCTTGCCAGCATCCACTCTCCGCCGAACAGTCTCGATCTGGGCATCTCCTTCAGCTCCCGCACTCTCTCTTCATCTCATCGTTCCGGTTCTTCTTTGCCACGTTTTCCATCTACCTCGCGCTTCCAACATCCATCCACCTCGTCTCTCACACAGTCGCGACTCTCTCAACTTCTCTCCCGCGTCTCTTCGCACTCTCTTGCTCTTACTCCTTTTCCCCTACCATTCTTCTCGTCCGCCTTCTTTTCATCGCATCTTCGTCGCATCCTTTTCTCCTCATCATTCTCTCACTATGATCCTCCATCACCTCACCGCCATCCTAACATCCCGTTCCATCGCCCTTCGTTCCGATGTCGGACGGATACACGAAACTCCTCGTCGCTGCCAACACACGGATTCGACTACTCTCAACTACGCCAGCAGCCATAGATACTATGAATATCTATACAATCTCGTCATTACCACAATCAATATCTACGTACGTAGATATTACATGTATGTATGATTCTTTCGCGCCGGTGTCATTTGGTCCCTACGAACTAGCTGAGATGGGACCGGCAGTGAGTCGGAGCACTGTGCACGGTCAAGTACTGATCGAATCTCAGGCAAGGATCTCTTCCTTCTCTTCTCTTTCTCTCCTCGCCCAATTCGCGATCGACGTCGACATACGTTTTCTCGATGACTTTTTCCTGTTAAGGACAAACGATACTTCATTCTGATCCCTGTCCAAACGCGCGCGCTTTGACCCAATAGGTCATTACCTCTCAACCACAGCCTGGTGGCCCCTTGACGAGACGTGACCGCCCCTGAAGCAACGGACGGTTCGGTCAGAAGTTGTTGGTCGGGATAATGCCGCGGGCGGCACACCAGATGTGGCGTCCAGCACCGTAATTTGATGTAAACAACACCACTCCCCTTCCCTATTGCTGACAAATTAGAATGGTTACCAACACGCAGGTTTGAATGTTCGATAATACCGGGTCTTACAAAAACGGTGTCGATAGCGGGACTATGTTTTCGGACAATCCTATTTCCTCATTTTACTCGGATGTCCGGATGATAAAGGACTTGGAAATGTGTGCGAGACTGAAACCGCGAATAAAACGAGGCTGCAATTATCAAAGTTGCATCGCGTATCCTGATGTTACTCGCCAGATGGTTTCCGCACGCGGCGGCAGGACGGTTACGCAGCGATTTCGAGTCTCACAGCATCCTTATATCACTTCTCATATACTTGAAATACTTTTCTCCACTTACGATGCGGAGATTACATTAGCGGGATGCGTGCAGTCGGCTGAAACATAACGGCGATCTCGTCTCGGCTCTCACGTTTCACAGCGTCTTCCTAATGAAATTCAGCTTGCGAGATGCGTCGGCGAGCCGAAGGATTCCATTGAAAAGGAATCTCATAAGCGACGCAATTTGTGTGTGTGTGTGTGTGTGTGTGTGTGTGTGTGTGTGTGTGTGTGTGTGTGTGTGTGTGTGTGTGTGTGTGTGTGTG
>NW_012130080.1:893941-895310 GCF_000143395.1 Atta cephalotes | reverse complement strand
ACACACACTACACACACACACACACACACACACACACACACACACACACACACACACACACACACACACACACACACACACACACACACACACACATACACACACACACACACACACACACACACACACTCGTATAACGCATAAAAGCTAGCAGATTGGGTAACATTTGTTCTATCCTGTTTCTAGAGAAGCTAGAATCTTGATTCATTAACCTAGAATCCGACCTTTTCTTTTTACAAAATTAGTTGGGCAATGAACGAGTTACGAGTCAATGGTCCAAATATTAATATCTTACTATTTCAAAATATTTATTCTATTAACTACTAAAATGCATATGTGGAAACTTTTATAGAAATTTTTCAGAAAAATCAAGTTGCTTACGATGCAGCTTTTCAAATTTTATTGAATAATTTTTTGAACAATTAAAAAATTTAACTATATCTTATTAACAATTGTATGTATAAATACAATCATGTTTTTTATATTGTTATATTTTTTCCGACCTCAAAAAAATAAGATGGATGGCAAGTATTTATCTTATTCGTTGGTCTCTTATATCTTTTCAAAGTTAGTTATATCTTTTCAAAGTAGTTTAGTTGACGGTAGCTAATATGATAATTTTAATATGAAATTTATGATCGAAATGACATCTTCATAAAAGAAAATTATATATTTCATTCTCTTAAATTCTCGATAAAAGTTCTTCTACCTCAAATATCAGTATTATTATCAAATATGAATATCAAATATCCTATAAATGTATATATAATTTAATTTCTACTGTGTGTTGGTATATTTTTTAGTCTTACTTTTTCAGCTATATAATTATAAATAATTATAATTTGTTCGATATTTGTCCAATATTGTTTAATAAAAATTATTTGTTATTATATTTTTAAATAAACTTTTATGCAAATCTCTTTCGTAATAATTATTCTAATTTAATTATGATGTTTTAATGCATGGATAATAACTCGAAATAAAATTCTCGGGATGCTAGCAAAGTGTTAATGCACTTGTAACTTTAATATGGTATATTTTAATTGGTACATTTTCGTGATTATCATGCCCAATGATCGTCTTTACGTCAACGACTCTCACATAATAATTTATCCTACCATTATTATTAATTACGACACAACGTGTCTCATAAAAGATGAACACTTAACATTCTTGCCGCGTTGACTATTTACGTGTACAGATACGCGCCCGTTTATGTATCACCGTAGAGCGGTGGATCACACGGGCTCTCTCTCTCTCTCTCTCTCTNNTCGTACCTACGTCGTACTTACGTACTACTACGTACGTTACGTTTACCGTTACCCGTTACCGACCTACGTACGTCGTCGTACGTACGTACGTACGTTAC
>NW_012130080.1:879038-893903 GCF_000143395.1 Atta cephalotes | reverse complement strand
CTCTNTCCTCTCTCTCTCTCTCGCCTCTCTCTCTCTCTCTCTCTACTCTACTCTCTCTCTCTCTCTCTCTCTCTCTCTCTCTCTCTCTCTCTTCTCTCTCTCTCTTCTTCGTTCCTCCTCGTTTTCCACGTAGATAGACATGAGCATGAATCATCTCGTAGGGGCTTACTCGTTCACACTCATCGTCGAAGAACGGAAAAGGTGCACGCCAGCTCGATGGAGAACCACAGAGACGAAGCGTCGTCGATTTTCTCATTAGACGACGACGTCACCAACGGTGTTCTCTGGAATTCCAGAGAGATGTTACGATTATTGGTCCTCGGCCCACAAAGAAGAGCGCGGAGCGAAAAAAGATCGAGAAAAAGAGAATAAGGTAAAGGTGCGATGATTGTACGTGAAGAAAGAAGCGCATCCGCAAAGACTGTTGTTCTTTGTGAAGGACACTAACGCGCACCGACTAACCATGAAGAACGATAAAAGATATCCAGATTCTGCATTTTGTTTCTTTGCGCAATCGGAAGATTCTTCAATGTTGTTCGAGATCGTTGCGTTGATTCTGAAAGAGAATTTCATCATGAAAACAATATCACGTCTGTTTTGCTGATAACAGTTCGCATGTATCATTGTTTCTTTGCGCATACAAGAATGTAAGAAAGTACCGGAAGATATCGCTTTCGATGTGATCCATATATCGAGTTAGCTCTTTGGAATTTGGCGTGGAGTAGGTGCTATGGTTATTGGCTATATCCGTGACAATGAAGGAGCAAAGAGAAGAACGGATGGATAGATCGGAGGTAGGCCACTGCAGAGTGGAACAAAGAGAATCGCCATAGCAAGAGAAGGCAACGAGAGTGGAGGAGGGTCACGCCTGTCGGCACGAGCTCTTTCGATATCGTCTGCTCTTCACGCAGGTCTCGTAATTACCTGTCGATCGAGTAGGCACACTAGTCTCGCTCAGCTGACTTCTATTTCCAGACTTTTTCTCCTCGGTTGCCGCCATCGTCGCCGCCACGTCTTTCTTTTCACGGCACTCAGCTTTTTCGTCGCATCGGGGGGACCTCGATGGACCCGTTCCCACCCTGTTCACTGGCTACGTGACTGCGCGGCCCTCCTGTCTGCATCAGGAAAGTTACATGTCGTCTGTCTTCAGGTTCGTTTGTGGTAATTACGGCGGGTACGTTGAACCCACGGCGGTGTAGATTATAGATGTGCAATCCGAAAGTCTTCGTATATCCATCAAATGCTTTTTATTTTAGATTCTGATATGAAACCAAGGAAATGCATTTAATATCTACAAATTTATCATCGCAATATCAATAAAAAGTTTCTCTCGATTTCTTTTTATAATTAGCGATTCATAATTTCATAATTAGAGAAAAAAATTTATCAGATTAATTAACTATCTTAGAGTTGTCAAACCACTTCTATCGATGCGCGTCGTTTTCATGGAACGACTTGCGCTCGTATAGAGTAATGCCGGATGTGAAGAACCATTGCACGGTGCATTGGTGGATCGTTAATGAGGCTTCGATTAGATTGATGCGATATCGAAGGATTTTCGAAGCATTGTAGTGACGAATCATGAGAGATATGTGAAAGTATTCTTAGTCACACATAGACTCGTACATACAATATAGAGAAAGAAAGATATATTTTATTTTACCTTGAAATGACGACGATGATAAAATAAAACAAAGTTTAAGTTTTTCCACATCTAGAAATATGTATCGTAAAAATCCGTGTAAATATATACCTTAAATAAAATGCGAATGTAAAATTTATGTTTGACCATTATTCATCATTAAATCCGCTATAATAATCCGCCACAAACTAATCGACATATTTTTATTTTGTGCAATATTTCGGCAGCGCGATCGTTACCTTAGCACAATCACGTTTTATTATTACATAAATTGTTTATTAGCGAAATGTCTTGTCGATGATGCTGGGCCGAAGTAAAACGCCCACAGATATTTTAACGCCCTATTCTGTTAAATATTCTGTTAAAACGGGATCCAAGGCGATTAGTAAGTCAGGATCAAATGTGACAGATCATTAATTGCATTTATTGAGGCTAGTAATCGAGAGGGCAGTCGAGGCGTGGGTCGGTCGAAGTCGATCGGACGAAGAAGAGAAGCGAATAAGAATGAAGTAGGGAGAATGAGAGAGACAAGGGGAGGTAGGATTTGAGGCTCTCGATCGGATCGCAAGCGAGACAGGTTTCGTTCAACAGCTTTTACGAGTCTGATCGTGGCGTTATTAGTATAGAACGTTTTATGACGGTTGGATTGTATTCTGGCAATAGGCAGCCTCGCGCGTTTGGCGTTTAATGTTTAATGGACTGAGCACGGTTTACAGGTGCACGCTAGACGCGGATATTCTTTACAAGATCATCCGAATAAATTAAGCAAAGCTGAAACTGAGTGGGGAAACTGGCGGAGAACGGGTTTGCTGTCTGCTATCGATAACATCGGGCCTGATCTATCGCCTATCATTTATTACACGGTCGTCCCTTTATGTTTCATGAAAAAGTATCTTGTAATTGGGGAAGAGAGATGATGACCGAATCAACAACAGACAATTTAAAGAATCGACCGTTAACATACCTGACTGTATGAAAAATGCGAGCACGCTTCGTTACGTCGTACCCGAATTAAATGTGCATATCTATTGCCAATTATCTGTTCCATTTATATTAAATTTGTTTCTTCGTGTAAAAAAAAGATTGTTAGAAACTCGATGAAGTGATTGAATGCTAGCGAGAAGAGATTCGTTTTGCTTGCATGGCGACGCCACAGCAATTCGATTTTGAGGGCAAATCGATGCCAAGTCGAAGATCGCCCTGCAAGGTAACGGAACCCACTCGTCAATTCTCCGTAAGCGTTCCATCGCTCAGCAAGTAATTGGCGTCATAAAGAATAGTGCGCAAAAGAGTACAGGAAAGAGAGAGAAGGACTTCGGAAAACGTACGAGAGCATCCAATTGCAATAAAATGATCGTCAGTCGACGTTTTCACTTCGCAGATTAGACTATGATAGACATAAATAATCAAAAACGACATCGGTATTCTCTTCGTGAATGTCCGTGTGTCGATATCATTGATAGGGTACTCAAACTATGATTGTTGAAAATGATGCAGAGAGAGAGAGAGAGAGAGAGAGAGAGAGAGAGATTGGACCAACAAAATAATAACAACAAATATTTTATTATATTATCGAAAATCGATCCTCGTTACCTATTTATAAATGTCGGGCTTAATTACATTTTGTATAAAATAATTATTTATCTCTCAATACTATATATTGCTACTAATATATTGCTCTTAACGATTAAATACATACAGACAATCAGAGAAAAAATACACATCATATTAAAAAAACATTCTAAAAAATTAATTTTATATAAAAATTATTATATCATTTACGTTATGTGTACTATAAAAACTTAAAAATTCTCTATTGTTTTAAAGCATGTGAATATTTTCTATTTTATTATCTAAATCATTTTACGGAATATTTGCATAACTTTTTATAATAATTAATGATGTTTTTTTTCTTTGGCGAAACCAAGATTAATCTGAAAAAAGTAGCAAAGATATTAGCAGCAGTGTCAAAATCGTGTTAGTCGGTGAATATAGATAATCTCGCGACGAGCTTATCGCAAAATCATGTGTAATAAAGTCGCCCGTTCTCTGAAATATATTGGACTTCCTGCTGTCGTGCAATTTTAATTAATATTCGTGTCGTTTCCCATGAGACGAGTGCAAAATCGGGCACACGAGAGACACTTAAAAGCAACTACTTAATGATGTTGACCCGGAATTTTGGACAATTAATGAAACGAGTTTGCCTTCGTCGCGAATTTCTCCGTCGCGTTTAAACAGGTAACGAGGGTCGGTTTGGCAACGATTATCGAGCGGCTCGAGCGAAAATCTCGGTGCTCTCATCGTACTTTTTGATCACCCGTCTCTTGATAATCTACCACACGATTGAATATTTACACACCTGTAATCCCCGCCTACTCGATCTCTTATCAATATAGGTTGTACAAGGTGTGACAATCGGTTGTTGTAAAATGATAATCGATATATCACAAAGATGTGCTCCGTTTGAATTTGTATTCGAGTAAAACGTGCGAAAATGTTTTTGATGTAATAATCAAGCCTGCGGCGATAATGACAAATTAAGCGACGCGTCCAATTTACAAAACGAGGCATCGCATTTCTTTGTACATCGTTGGGGCATGGAATAAACAATTATTCCCACACAACGGTGGCTGTCGAGAGTCAAGTCGAGTTGAATGTCGAGTTGACTTTCCATAGTTGGCTACCCTCGTTGCCGAACTAACGACGCAATTATTTTACGCAACAAAGCGCTAAACGCTTAATATGCATAAATACGTTTTGAATAAACGACCGAACTCGACAGTGAGGTAAGTAGAATCCTGTGCGCGATGCGGCCCTTCGTACCATCCATCCCACCTGGTGCTACACACTCGGACCTGCACCTACCTGACTGCTCAGCTCGGCGCCGACCCCACTGCGTCGTATCTGCGCTAGAATCGTAAAGGCACGAGTTTTACGAGCCGTCCCGTGAAATTAATACACGTGTCTCGCATTCTCTCGAATTCGGTACCGATTATGTATCCAAAGAGCGCAGGTCCCGGGAGACCGGTTAGCATGGTTGCGATCACTATGCAATGCGTTCTCCAACTTTTATTTATTCTCCAGTTTCGGGTTACTTGTATGCCATGTCACGCTCTCGCTAATTGATCGACCATGAGGTTCTTAAGCTTATCTTCTCATTATCGTAATGAACAATAAAATCGGGTGTGTCGCGGGTAATGCATATCGTCATCGTACCGTCATTTAATTATCTTGACTGATCAATGCAGCGTGAGGATAGATAGTATGATGAACAGAGGAGAAAAGCGAATATATAAGAAATGTATATATATGTGTGTCAATAATAATTTCATGATATTATATGGAATCACAAAAGCAAATGATGAATATATAGATTAATTTAGCGAATTTTGTACTTATATATTAATAATTTCGTCGATAACTAATACAAACATAAAAACATATTATTTAGTTGTTTTTTTTAATGATTTATTGTTAATATTATTATTTCAGAAATATTACTATTTATGGTGCAATTTTGTAATTATTTGATAATTTAGATTTGTTCAATGAAAAATACAGTTGTGAAAGGTAGTAAGAAATATAAGGAAAGCCTGTGCTTATTGCTGTTAGATTAAGAACAAATGAAGCAGTTCCCGAACTCTTTGTTAATCTTTCTGATCAACGATTTTGTAACACGAACGAACGATCGTAGGCGTAACCCTGCCGCTCGATGTTCGTAATTATCTGGGACGCGAAACGTTATGGTGCACCGATTGTTGCAACTTTTACAGAATGATGAAATTGATTTAAGTATACTGTCCTTATGACATTTTAGATCTTGTTCTTCTATTAACTTTCTCGATGAATGTTCGAAAAAAACATGGCAGTTACATCGCAATTACTTTCTTGAATTACACTCGAGTTAGATCATCTTTGATAAATTTGGAATATCTTAAAAATATTTATTAATAGAGAGAATTATAATTATTTATTTTTTTTTCTTGGGCATGTCTACCCTTTGCACGATATGATATGTATACTGAATCACAAAAGAAGATGCACATTAGCGCTAACAATGTTGTAAAAAGCTACCGAGGCGAAACCTCATTCCATCGACTGACATCGAACGTTCGAAATGCAGACAGATCGTATTCGTGAATATCGAGCCCCGATATAGATAAGTAGATAGGAGAATAATGACGAGGCTGGCTCATTCGAGCGAGGTACACGTCTATTCGAAGACACTAACTAAGATGGTATCTCGACACCCCGCTGGGACCCTGTGATGTATCGATTCTGTACGGCCCTGGCAGCCTCCGATATCCACCGCATCGTCAACGTGAGACTGCGGCTCGTGCGGATTCATATGAGTACTCGATATAACAACGATATCACATCGAATTGTCCTCCTCCCTCCCCTCCCCCTTCAAAGTCACCAGAATGGCATGAATTTCTAAATTCACTTTCACAATTCGCCTTCGAATGATTCTGCCAAACATTCAGAAAGAAATTGTTCACTAACGACGACATCTGCGTGAATGAGGAAGCGTAGGTGAATCATCAAGAAGCAAGAACCGGAAAATGTTCTTCGCAAGAGAGTCGTGGAAAGGAATTCTAAATGTTAACAACGCACTTCGAAGTTATAATCACGTTGATAGTAAATTCAAGCGATAACAGCGAGTTCGGAATTCCACGATGAAAGCTTCCGGTTTACCACGCTGTACCACGAATCAAAGAATTTATATCATGACAGTTTCTTGGAAAAATATCAGAGGATTATACGTTGGAGGAAGAAGATTCTTCTCTTTTTATCTATTTAATAGTATAATTGTAGTGTAAAGATGCAAATGAAAAATATATGTAAAAGTCATCAGAGCTTTTACTAAATATATATAGTACATGTAAAAAAATACTCAGTAGACTTTTATCAAAAAAAAATCAAAATTATAGTATGTGATTAAATTAACAGGATGATTATATCAAAAACCAATTTAAAGATCTAAGTTACGAGACGACGTATAATCAGTCTATAATCGACGATTCGAATATATACGGGACAAGAATTATTCGAAGGGGCGACACAATGCGCAGAGAGTCGTTTTGAAACCGGAGTCCTGCGAAGGGGTCACGCATGATCAAAGCCACTAATAGTACGCTAATAGCTCCGCGTTTCTTCTAGTTTTAATTTATCGCCTCGCGTTTCAGCAGTCTCTGCGACGGTCCTTACGATGATTGCGTCGCGTTATTTCGTTTTATATGAGGTAGTCCGGTCCGCACGATGAATTTGTCACGCGTTTGGGTTAACGCTACGTATATGCGCTACGGACTACTCGCTCGCTCTTTCTTCCTCTTGCAATCAGCTTCTTTTCATTACCGCTCCTCTCGGCTTTGCTTTTTTTTTTCTCTTTCAATTTTATTCGCGAGACAACGAAATAGATTTTCTAAGTCTGAGGCACGAAACGATACTACTGTCAATTCTCTATCCATGATATTATCTCTATAATAAGTATCTTCCAAAGTTTATGAATGAGTCGCCTCAAAAGGCTTTTACAGCATCGGCTAGATATTCGACTAGATGTTTCTACGATAATCACAAGATATTCTAAATAAATAGTAATAATTACATCTTAAGATAAATAATCGGTAGCACGATAAGCCAATAATTTATTTAAATTACAACTCATTTGTAGACATGAAATATCGAAATCATCATATAAATTTTTCCGATTATTTGATCAAAAAAAGTTCATCTCGGATTCTTTATAAAAAATAAAACATAAAAGTAGAAAATTACAATGCAAACAGAACAATTTTTCAAATGAATGGGCAATTAATACTAATTATGCAGAAAATTATAGCAGTTACCAATTTATTAAAAAATTAGATAAAAGTTAGCACGATTCTTTTTCACAGTTGTGATGCAACATTTTTTCAAAATTTCTCTCACATTTTTTCTTATAAATTAATTTTCCTAAATTAATAAATTATCTTGAAATAAATCCCTTAGAAACGTAATAATAACAATTCTAAATACAGAATTTTGTTCTACTGTGGGAACCAATGTTCGTGCTCATTGATCCGTACATTAGATCTTGAAGAGATCAACACTAACATTGTTGTCCAACGATGACAGAAATTGAGCTCGTGCCGTGAAACCAAGAGAAATCGCGGACATTTCTCGATTTCCAGAAAATCGGACTCGACCCGTCTCGGCACGTCGATCGAGAAGGTCTCGCCTTACAACGAGAAATCGCGATGATCGTGGTATGGACAAGGTGGGAGCGCGACACAAAGGTGGATCCGGCGCAAGCAAGGGCATGCGCGAATCCGCATCTAATCACGAGTTTAACGCTTTTTATCACGGCTCTTCGGGCTTCTTTTGCGCCAGGATCGTTTTCCCACAGTCACCACGATATTATCGCGTACAGTTGGGGCATGAAATCGACGCTGCTCGACTCATTCCTTCTCACCTCTCTCTCTCTCTCTCTCTCTCTCTCTCTCTCTCTTTCTTTCCGCATATCTCGATTCAATGTCGACAGCCGGCGGTAGCGATCGATCGCGTTACTAGACGCGATTTCGCGTGAAAGCACCGAAACCATCTCGCATCAAAGTGTTGGTAACATCGTCAATCGGTAGATTTGGCGCTGACTAATAGTCGACTCAATGATTATTTCTTACGTCATGAGCCTTTCCGATCGGTATCCGATGGAGCGAAGATCGATCATTCGTTTATTAAATACGTATCGGCGTGCAATCGAATCGATGTGTACATAATAATTATCATTGTCGTTCATATTATTGTACGGCAATCATTCGTTACTGTCTGCGGTATATATAATTAAAATACAAATTAGTCGTCTCTGTCAAGAGATAACTCAATCGTGATGGTTTTTAAATTGATGGGTTTATTGCAAGTGTTCGATCAGTAGCGAATCGATGGGTTTGCCAAGATTTTTTGCTGCTGCGCCGTGTGTCAATTAATTAAACGTGTGCGTAACAGAATAATCGTTGTCTGATGTTATTACTCGCGTTAAAACTCGATCTGTAAAGCACGTACTTCAACGCGGCGAACAAGTTTCAATCGTTTACGCGATTATTAGAGTAATACGTTTTTATACGTGCTTCCGTGACTAATTGTGACGATTACTCTACCTACATTTGTCATGCGCGAGTACTTCAATTGATTTTACGTTAATTCATTCTTGTTAATTGTATCTAATAACGTGCTGTTTTTCAAAGGATTACATTCGATTCTCATTTCCTTTTTGTATATTTTTTTGCTGTCTTTATATACACACACATACACAGTATAAAGATATCAATCTCTTATTAATTATTTTACTGAATTATCTAAACTATCGCTCATATTCCTTAGTTTTTAACTTTTCCAATTTATCTCTATAGAAAAATGTGAATAAAGAATGCAGTTGTGACTACAGGTACTTGTATAAAAATATAACTATGTATGTATTAGATCGACTATCTCACAAGTCTTGTAGGTCCGGCTAATATTAAAACATGATGCAACTAGCGCATTCACATTGTACGATGCATCGTCTGAAATCTTACACATCGCGTGATTCCTCCTTTTATTAATTACAAGTCGAATGCCTTTTACCTCTTCTCATTTCTTATTAGCATTAAATTTATTATTATCTACACATTATACTTTCCCGCATGTAAATTCTGAAATATTCTATTCGGCACAATAAGAGAAATTTTTATTTCATCATTATTTTCTTAAGAATATTTTATTAAAGGATTTTCAATCTTTTGGCGATATACAACCCTCTTATTTAATCGCGAAGAAAAAAATTTTTTTCTTGTAATTACAAATTAATATTTAATTACTATCGAAAATTGAGAGAAAATACGTATATATAAATACAGATGCAGAAACTAATAATTTTTCATAAGAATTATTATTTGTAATACTTATAAAATTGTCATTTTCACGGTTAAGCAAAACTAAAAATAATTCGATTAAAATCTCTAAGGATTATTTGAACGTTACTTTTACATGTATATCAATAACGTATTGCATAGGTAGATACATTAGATTCGTTTCTAATCACATTGCGTTCAATCATATGATGTTGTCGGCGAACCGCGACTTGTATAACAAAACAGACGCACAAACGCGATATTATCGCGAGGATGAAGAAGATTCCGCGTAATCTATCCAATTATCATATGATTAAAACCGTATATCTCTAGATGCCGGGTTCCTAGATTGCCACCGGTTCTCGGAGGTATCCTCATCCAAAGAGATAACGCAGCTGGTTCGGCGTCGCGAATCATGGCGCTATTGCAAGCTTAATGTCGCAACGTTATCAGGATGCAATACAAATGTTAACTTTTTATTTTTCAATATAACATTGTCTATTTCCTCTCGCAACCTTATGTCGACTATTATTGAAAGAAAACATCAGACAGAGCTACCTGTTGTCGATAATGTATACTTGTATACAGCAATATATTATTATTTATTGCAGTAATATGTTACATTATTTCTATTTAAAATAAGCAATTTTGCATCATGTAAAAATAATTGTTCAGTATCTACGAATATATAATTAATTAGCAATTTCCTGCAGATTAAAAACGTACGTATTATTTTCTCAAAAATTAACAGTTCCGCTGTTGTCTCTAAAGAGGTAAAGTAACGTCGTAATACTTCCGAGAAAGTGATTTTTCAGTTTCGCGACGCATATCCAACGCAATTACTCAATTTCATCGCGAATGAACTCTTTCTTTTGAGTGCTTCTGTCGCGATTGTGACGGGATCGCGAAGAATCGATGCTGGCGATGTGGGTTCGCGACTAGAGTCGGGGTCCAGGCTGTAGGGTGGGGTCATCGAAGGTTGCGCAACTCGCGGCTATTGCGCGGCGGCGTTGCCTTCCACACGATTGCCACTTTAAGTGCGCCATAATGGCAGCGGGGAGAACGCTAAGAAGAACGCGATCTTAAGAAACAGCTCACGGGGCTGCCTCTCCAGCAGGGCCCTTCGTCGTCTCGGTTTTACACGCTCGCTCGCTCTTTCTCTCTCTATCTTATTTTCGCTCGCCAAGAGAGCAGAGCCCGCCGACTCTCCGGTCGGCAAGCTCACTCTCTTACTCTCTCTCTCTCTTTCTCTCTCTCTCTCTCTCTCTCGCTTTCCTTCTTCCTCTTCCTTGCTCTCGCTTAGATTTGCTCGGAGCCCCGCGGATGCGGATCGCCGTTGGGCCTTTCACTGAGGCCTACGGGCTACGGGTCGCGACCTCACCGTGGTCCACTCCCTCTTCGCCTCTTCCTCCGGCTCCCTCTCGTGTCTTCCTCCTTCCTCTCTTCCATCTCACCACCTCTCTTTCTTTTTCTTCAAACATTTTTACCTTCCTCCCTGCCGCCTCTTCCTCCCTCCCCCGATCTCCTCCTTCGCCTTTGTGCTTTAGCTTAACTCGGTTCCCTTTGCCTACACCTCGCTCTCCTCCGTCCTTTTCTTTCGTCTTTATCATCGTCTACTACCGCTTCTTTTTCTTTTTCTCGCTCTTCCTTCTACTCCCGTCGAGATCCTCGTTTATTCCACGTTATTCTTGTTACGTTTAGACAGCGAAAATCTCTCAACGCGTCGTATGTACCATGACTTTTTCAGTTCGAACGCGAGAGACGTCCTTGATTCTTCGGCACGCCAGCCCTGAGAAAGCTGCATATATTAATGTTTGTTCGTTATTAACGGTTATTCGCGTTGCAATAATCAACGCGAATAGCACGTGATGATTTTGACGAAGCGAATTTGTGCGAGTGACGCCAACAGCTCTTTTTTCGCCGCTACACGTCGAACGGATCTTCTGAATTTCTTCTCCATATACCATGACGATGATCTGCCTGGCCTGATTCCGCATATTCATAGCCTGCTCGTGATCATGACCCGCGCGATCGGAAGAACTTAATCATCACGGTAGAACGTGTGTGAACGCGCATATCCGAGTGTGAGAGAGACTGGTTCGCCTCGGCGCGGCGGTATGGCGAGGGAATCGTCTATTCGAAAGATACTTCATTTCGCCCGGTCGCGATTAACCTGCACGTCCTACTTCTATTTATTTCATGTCAAGGAAAGAGTATACTCTACCTACTAAAACACCTCGTATATTTTCGATCACTGATCGAAAATAATTTGAGTTGAAAAATGCAAATTATTTCTCAATTAAATGTTATATTATCATGTACTATGTTATTAACAGATAGTGTCGCTCGATACAGTATATTGATGAATAGCAAGCAATGCATTTTCGCCGCTTGTTATTGCGATTATCGATGATTATCACAGAAACCGTGCATTATTATTAACTTGTGCATTATTATTGAGTGAAAGCCTGACTCACGCGACAACCTGATTACGAACTGGTCCAATTAGATAGAACGAGTTAAACTCGTTCTGATATAATAATATTATTGATTTAATAATCTCGTAACAAGAGTACATGATGGAAGAAAAGAGAGAGAAGGACTTTCTCCCGTTCGCAAGATTCCCTGGTAATTTGCAAATTACGGATTATACGAACCATCACATGAACCGCGTATCCAGCGAAAAGTTCAAGTGCCTGTATACCCGGGATGTAGTCTAAATAACGGCGTAATGGATAAGAGAGGCATTCCTGCTCGCCTAGCAGGTATTTGCACCTTGCGGTTGTTGCACAGCTCTACGTAGTCTATACTCCTTACGACCGCTTTCATTCTCCTCTAAAGTGTTTTAGAGCTTCTCGAAGTGGGTGCTCGATCGTTTTCTTCGAGGCAAACTGCCTCATCGTCTCGCGGATCTTCGAATAAGTGAGTTGGCAACGGCATCGCTAACTCGATTCTTTTTCTCTCTTTATTTTTTCTCAAATCCACCCCGCATACCCAATATCAATGCACTAAGATCTTACAGTTTCTAATTAACGATCTTTTTCGATCCAACGTAATTTAATAGCGCAAGGTGAGTAAATAAACGAATGCATATTACATTTTGTGTATTTAACGGTTGATCTCAATGAAAAATCATATGTAACGTCGAATGTAACTCGTCATTCGTAACCGGGATTCGCTCGATTTCTTATTTTTGCCATAGGAAAGATAGTATCATGGTGACTATATCAAGCTATGACGAAGATATAACTAAAACGCGATTAACGCGCACGCCGATGGGAGTTATTAAAGCAAAGCTCGTTTGCAACCATGAACATTTTCATTTTATCTTGTCTGTCTCGATTTTATTTCGATTAACCGACAAATAATTACGATACGTAATTGCAATAATGGCAGACTTTTCTGAGAATAATGAAGGTACAAGAAATAATCTCCTCTTAATGTGAATTCTGTGTGTCGAGATCTTTTATATTTCATCGAGCACGCTTATTGTAATCATCATTGATTTCGTGATGTTAACCTACTAAATAATTGTCTATCATTGATATTTTCCCGTGATTGCAAAAGGAAAAAAAGGGCAATAATGATTACAGAATTCTGTTGATATAATTATATCAACGATTAAATTATATGCAATTAAAAGTGTTTACGTTTTGATAATTATTCAAAGTTATCTTGTTAAAAATATCTAATAATATTTTACGATATATTGTGTGTGTATGTGTTTCTATTATATTATATGCGTACTTTGAATAGAACATACACTGTAGTATCATTCTATAGAATTATATCGAATACAAGAGATATCGATTGCAAAAGAGTATAAAAATTAAACTAATCTTTTGTACTTTTTACATAGATACATAGATAAATAAAAATACTTATTTTTTTATTAAATCTAAGAATACTTTAAAAAGATAAAAAAAAGTTATTGTCACATATATGTTAATTATAGTAATTTTTACATTTGCCTACGCGTCATATCATTCCATCATTCCGAAATATGTCTTTTGATATAATCTCTGTAACGTGGTCATAAAAAAAATTATAAAATACGTGAATTTGCCAGAAAGGAAGATTGCACATATGTATAGTAGTTGGTGCGTAAAAGCTCATAATCAAAACGTGTTTCCCGTTACCATAAAAAGTTGCAGAATATGAACGTTATGTGGACAAAACAGCTTTGAGATTTAAACGCGCTTATTCATTTTGACGGTAAGTCTCTTTGTCGCTTTCAACGAAAATGATTGTTAAGGACGGTTAACCGCCGTGGAAGACCGTCATAAAATAAATGTCAAGTCTAACGCAATTACCGCCGGCAGTATTACTGGGAGTCGTCGTCACAAGACATGGCGTTGGTCATTAATTCTCTTAATTTGTGACATAACCGAGCAAGAGAATCTGAATGCAGTATCTTGAGTAGAAAATATCCCCCCGTCGTTCTTTTTCAATCCTCTTTTGAGCTACACGAGCATGAATGAGTTTATCCAATCAGAGACAAAGAATTTTTTTGTGTCTTTTCTGTTAAAAATTAATATACAATAACATATCCTTGGTTTCGTAACGGTATACTTAACTATATGTTAATCACATCACACATAGCACAAGTAGCAAATAAAATTGGAGTGTTAATTTATGCGAATCAACCGTCGCGGATTAGACATATATATTTATAGGTTTTTTACAAAAATATTCTTCCTGTATTTATTCGTGTGACGATATCCCTCTCTTTCTAAGAATTTCTTTTTAAATAATTTCGTAAAAGCTATATATTCATAAGAAAAATACATGTTAGTGTGCTATCATACAGTAATCTTTCAAATCGGAGCGTGAGAAGCGAAGTAGACCTTATCTTTAATATCGCATATGTCACACGTCATTAAATTCTATCGTCATAGCTCCGTATTTATATTTTCCATAATTACTTCTTTATACAATTTTGCATATTGCAGCGTAACATATTGAAAGTACTATCTAATTAATTGTCATATATAATAAATAGATCGCGTTACATAACATGGTAAATATACAGTATTACAGTATTACGTGATACAGTATTATATTTTATCTCAATTTCTAAACCAATCGGCCAAGGGTTAAATATGATAATGTCAATTCTTAATCTTCTTACTTGCTATCGACCTGTTGGTAGTCCCAATACGAGATAACTATCCACTCATCGTTTGGCGAAACAATCTCCTAGCCACCTATCTTTCAACGGTTCTTTCAACGTGGTCAAGACACGCACGAGAACAAATTAGGATCTGCTAGTTGTTTGACAAATTTCGTCTAGCACCGCAGGAGAAATATTCTTTAATAAACCGATTAGTTCTCTCTCTCTCTCTCTCTCTCTC
>NW_012130080.1:859001-879018 GCF_000143395.1 Atta cephalotes | reverse complement strand
CTCTCTCTCTCTCTCTCTCTCTCTCTCTCTCTCTCTCTCTCTCCCTCGTGTTTTCTCTTTCTTTTCCTTCCATCACGACGGGCCGTCTCGTTTCATCACCACGAGACCTAGTTGGTCGGCCACGTAGTCATCGAGCAACGTCGGTTGCACTCTCAGGTATTCGTTGCACGGATACATTCCCGACCCTGCTTGAATACAACCGCATGCTCATCGTCCACGAATACATTCGCGCACAACAGGGAAACGTCTGTACTGGAGCGTGGAGAGTACCTACACCGTTCTTGCAAAGAGATAGGCGGTAGAACGAGAGAAGTACCTACCTCTGCGCAGAGAGGAAGGTACCGCTATCGCCCTCTGACCTCTCGAAGCGAGCGAACGAGGCCTCCTTCCACTGGCACCGGTAATTTTGTCTTCGATCCCGGCTTCCTGGTGCTACCCAGATCTAGATCATCGAAAATCCAACTCCAGCTCTGCTCGTGATGTCTTATTTTTTTTATTCGGCGAGCAATCGTATCACACGATCACGATTCTCAACATATTTTCTTTCGAATTGGTTGCGGACTACTTAGTATTCATTAAAGATTATCGTATGTATGTATGTTCAGATGATATTGTATCATTCAATAAGTTTCGCATTGTTTAACATTGATTTTTTGATAAAAAAAGTTTTAGAAAATAAGTTAATAAATTATGCTATCAAAGATATCTTAATGAATATTGTAAAGTATTACTAATGTTATTTAAGATAATATAATAATTATAAAATATTAATCATATTTTATAATATTCGTTAAGATATTTCATAGCATTTCTTTCTCAAAAATATTAATGTTCGTATTATGACATTTAGAATTAATTGACATTTACAATGATATACGCGAATAATGAATTTAATGATTGAAAGGAATTGTGATTTTCTAAGATTAAGTATTTCTACTAATTAGTCTTATAATTAGTCCATTCATTTCGATCCATCAAGGCAATAGATTAATGAAATATTACAATTATTTATAATGCATTCTGAAACTTGCAACTTGAATTCTTAACTTTTCTCAAATATGTATAAAAATAATTTATATATATAGTAGTTTATAGAAATAAATGAGAAAATAATGTACATCCATTTTTATTATAAAAGATGAAATTTTTATATATTATAACGAGAAAGAAATTTTTTATTTATTTTGATTAATTTATTTCCGACATTTTTTTAATAAACTTTTAATGTAATTCTCACATCTCTATTGCCTTAAAATTAAGAAATAGTTTAACTCATCGATACAATGCGCAGCAGCGGAGTTGTAGCGTATACGACATCAATCTACAACACATAAATATATCCAAATTAAAACAATGTCAAAACACCCCAATAAACATTTTTTTAAATATTACGGATGATTATTTTATTCGCCTTCTTTATCGAGTATTTAATATATAAAAAAAATTTTTTAAAACTTTTGAGGACAAAGTCAAACAAAAACGTTTAGAATCCCTAATTTCTATCTAAATAATCAAATTAATTATAGATTAAAATTTTAATACAGTGAAATATTTTATAAATATGTACATTAAATGTCGTAAATATTTTAATAAATAGTATGTCTCTCAAAATATAATGCTATATGAAAATTATGCGTTTCGCGAATTTTCTTCGTGTCTAGATCCATTCTTGAAGTGCCAACGTTTCATGAACTTTGCAGTCTATTTTATCAAAGCAAGGAGCAGCCTAATACAATATCAGGTTGTTCCTCGCCTTGATAAAATAAATTGCAAGGTTCACGAAACGTTGGCATTTCAAGAATGGATCTGGACATGGAGAAAACCCACGAAATATACTTTTCATATAGAAAGCACTCGTGGAAGCCTTAAGAATAATTATAATGCTTTATATGTATTCCAAAACAAAAAACGCGGAGTGCAATTATTGCGAGGATAAATGATTAATATTCCACAAGTGACAATAAATAAATAAATAAAAAAATAATAAATTACCTATAATTGCTCCGCCGTTGCCTGATGCCTCCCAGGCATCTTTCGTATATTTCCGTGGCAGCTTCTTTGTTGCATTAAAAAGCTGAAGCACTCGCGAAAACACGATCGCGCACTGATAAAGAATACAATAATCACGCGATACTTTGTACGACATTCTCAATATTAATCCCGATGCGCACTTTACAACAAAACGAAATAATACCGCTTGAAAAAACGCTTCAACGAAGCTGAAATTTGCTTATTCGTCGGGCAGTTCTTTTGTCTTTCCGTGATACTTTTTCATTACGTTCACGCACACTCGCGCAAATGAGGTTATGATCGTGCATTGAAGACCTACGAATCATGACAATAGCGTGACACTTTGTACTCCCGAAAATTAACTACTTCGTAATAACGTGGATCATTACGAAAGAATCGAAGCAACGTTTCCGCTTGATCCTGACATTTCGTGAATTAGAGAAAACTAGATGCAACTAATGGACGGCAACCGATGGAGTGGCAAGGCACGATGTAGAGAAAAGCGCGGGATCACGCGCGACGATACGCACATAACTTCACACCGTCCGCGTCCCCGCGAAGTGACGCGACGGTTATCCTTGTCTGACTTTAACCATATTTTCTCACATTTCTAACATTTTAAATTTAACAAATAGTGTGCTCACATTCAGAGTCGATTGCTATTCTTTGTTATAAGAATGAACTCAACGAATTAATCGAAAATATTAATTTTCACTATATTAATTTAATGATTACGTGAATTTAATTATTACGAATTAAAAAAACACTTAAAGTGCGATGTAAAAGGTACTCGAATGCAAAGAGCACATTAAAAAGATAAATAATACAAAAACAATTCGTAATCTTATTTTCCTATTTCAAATGAATAAATCATGCGAAAAATTTACCTTGATGAAGGGTCGTCGTTTAAATGCGAATTAAATTTGCGAATCATATATGTATCAATCGTAGAGATTGAAGAATCATCTCCAATTTTTCTCGGTATAAGTACCTCTCGCAGCTCGAGGGATAATGATACAAGCGACCCGACCTGTTGCCATTGCGTCCTGCGTACTCGAACTTCGCCGCGCGAATGATAACAAGGTCGCGCGAACGTTAACTACGGAGCGCTGCGTCACCGAGTTCCGCGTAACAGTGATGTCGCTATTTATTTATACACGCACTCTATAACGAACGCGCATCAAATAATTGCCGTGTATGCTGTTGCGTGTTTCATTTTTCGTTTTGTGAATATTAAATCATTAATATCATCATCCAATACAACGACTCATTCTGTTCGATTCATAACATAGAATGCGTCGTATATAATATGCAGAGTAAGCTTGCTATAAGAAATAAAGTCCAGTTCTATAATTGTGTAAACATCATAGTTGTAAGTGGTTGTAGTTGTAAGAATTAATTAATCACAATATTCTCCTGTATCTCGAAAATGCAGCAGTCATTTTAATTCCATGTCTAAGAAAAAAAAACTGGCTTTGACTTACAGTGAGTGCAAAAAGTACTCATACAGAGAAAATATTTTTAAAAAATCTTGGTTTTAAAAAGTAAATTATTCAGTGAAAAATAAGTTATTCAATTGATCGAATCGATATCGATATGATGATTTCAACACCAATTTGATGTCAATTCGACGTTTAATTGACGTGCATTTCTTGTTAGATAATTAACAATTTATTCATAAGAAATAAAATAGACTATATGTTTTTTAAAATTATATGTATCAAAAAGATGTGTATTAATTATAGAAAATATCATCTGAAAAATAAGCGAAAATTAAAAATTCTATTGTTTGGACTAAAAACGTATTCATACAGTTAAGAAATTTAGCTTCTAGAATCAGGAACGAAACTCGTTTATTTATGTTAGAACAGAATATGTATAAAATTGTTAATTAATATTTATTTTTTATAAATAAAATTTTTATAAAAAATTTCCTTGTACGAATACTTTTTGCTCTTACTATATGTACAGTATGCAAATATCGTTCAACAGATTGAGTCGCGTTCAGACACAACAAGCAAGACTGCCGTATATGCCGATAAAAAGCGATATAGTGTTAGATGAAACGAGAAATCGTTCTCGGGAGAAAATTATTCAAATTGCCGATGAACTTTGAGACTCCGGCACAGAGCACTCTACTCTCCGTGTATTGTAACAAGTACGTAGAAACGAAGAGAAGTGCTACCTATGCACGAGAAGTCGAATAACTAGCGTAGAACATCGTGGGATCGTCTTCGTGCGACGAAGATTTCTCCACGATGTTTATAATTAAGCGGTGCGATCACTTAGCAACGAGAGAGAAAATAGTCGATTTAACGTCGCAGTGTACAATATTTGGGTCGTATAAATGCGAGAGGAAAAGATCTACATGACGGTTTCATCCTGTCGCAAAATACATTTCATTTCTCTCTCTTAGGCATGCATTCTCCTTGAATATACGCAGGTCCTGGAATAACGGTCATCGATGGAACCGGAAATAGGGGACTATCTCGCTGCGACGCGCTATCGTGGAAAGATCGCTGATTACAGTGATTAATCCTTAAGCGGACGCGCGACACTTAATTTGATTACGGACTATTCTTTCAGTATTGTTGCCATTGTTCGAGCTTGCACTTGCGAGTTCTAGCGTAAATAACGCTAGAAATTATGATAGCGCAGCGGAGTGCTATGAAATCAGTCCTAAATGTCCATGATTACTGAGCGTTGTTAAATTCTTTGAAAATTTGTTGTTTGTACAGCGTCTTATTTGGAGTAACATTAGTGTATATGCTAATTGACATTTGCCATAGCAGGAAACAGCATAATTTGTTGCTGAGAATAAAAGCTTAAATTAAAGACAATGTGCGAACCGAAACAGCAGTTAATCTTTAAAATTACTTAGCGATGCGAATCCTTCCGGTATCAGAACTTATGATAAATTAACGTTCATCTATTCGATCATTATTTCCAATCATTCGAATACCACTACGATTATTATCAAGGACAATTCTCAGACAACTCAGATTCTCAGGTGCGCACCTAAAGAAACAACTATATGAACGAGTCCATAAGGAAAGTAATACTGACGTTCAAATAAAAGACGAGGAGAAAAGGCGATTGCAGAAAGTGAGGATCGTCACCCTGAGGACATAAGACGAAACAGACGCGTCGATGGCTTTTCTAATATGTGGATATTATGAACTCGTCCAGAGCGGTCGGCAACCCGCGAGGAAAAAGGAAAAGGCAGTGCAATGAGATGGGAGAGCAAATCTGGCCAACGGAGATACATCCGTTTGTTTTAATCGCTAATCACCAATTATCCAGAAGCGTCCCGCGCTCAAAACTCCCAGAAACATTTTAACGAGCCGCCTTGTCGTTCGGGCTCGGAATTTCACTTTGGTCCGAAGCCCGATGGGCCTCGATTCCACTGCGCTCTCAACGACCGTCCATGCCATGGGTGTTCAGAATATATCTCTCGTCCTGTTCCGTAGTTCATCCTGTGGTCCATTCGCTCTGTCGTCCGCCTATCTCGCTTTGAACCATGTGCGTGTGTGTGTGTGCGTGCGCCCGTACCAATTAGTGCATACTTTGGCTCTCGGTGCTTAGGGATGCTGCTCTCTTGCCGCCGAAATCTACGGAATGATCCCCCCCATCCCAAACGGTCGAGAAATCTCGTTGGCAGGATTACTCGCTCCTGCGATTGATTCTCAAATGAAGGAAATGGCTTAAGATAACCGTGTTTCATTGAGATAACAAATAAAGATAATTAAGAAACCGAATGAAATTATCGCATATGTTTTTATTATTATTATTCATAAGATAAAATAGATATTATCTTTTTATATTTATATTGTGGATTTAAAGTTTCTAATGATACTACTCATGACGGATCTTCATGACTAATGATGTTAGAAGCGACAAAGTATATAAAAGTTCTTATAAAATATATTGAAATAAAAACATTCTTCAATAAAATATTTGCATTTGATAAAGTACATTTAAATTGAAAATTCTTCTTTTATTTTAGAATAGAAGAAACAAAATTATATTTATCTCAATTCGACGACTGTAGCTCTTGTTTCGTTTCCTATATATAGTTAGACATAATTAATAATTTCAAATATACTATTTATCAAATGTTAATTAGTTTTCAATATATTTTTAAATTTATTCCATTGATTTCAAATGTTATTTTATTAAAAAATACTCACATTTTAATACAGTTTATAATAATTTTCTTCATATATTTTCCTCGCTTCTGATGGCGTTACAATGCAAGCTGATTGTGTAGTGAGTTAATAACAAACATTTTTTTAACGGAAATTTTATAAAAACTTAATTACGACAAACGCATCTTTCTTATTCTGTTTTTTTTTAATTTTCAAATCAATGAGATGTAATCGTTGCGGATTCAAAGAACTAGCAGTACGTGAATCGCGCATTCTCTAAGCACACGTAGGCGTTTGTGAAATTATTCTTCCTAATGAGGAATATGGAAAGCATGAATTTGCGAGGGTGTCTTTCTCGCAGGTTTTCGTAACGGTTCTAGCAGCATCTTTCGCGCCGTCGACTTTAAGTATATACCACCTTAGGAGCTAGGTAATAACTGCCAGTGGAATTAGAAACGCCGAAGAGTCGCGCGGATAGTGGATGGGATGTACGTGACTGTAAATTGATAGGTTTTTTCCTCATTCGCACATCGATGACGGTATATGCGTGCACGCGGAAGAATTAAGCTGATCAAGGTGGTATTTAAAATCCAATCTTCGCATTGAGAAAACATTTTGTACGCGACATCGATTAAATTAATCTTCTTTGATTATTATCTCTCATGTTTCTTTCAATAAAATTTCAATTTGTTCCATACTTAAAATTCAGAGAAACGATCAGCGAATGAGACTCTCTCTGCGTTGGTGTCGAAGCAACACGAATAAATTTGTATGTGATTCGAATTATTATACTGATCACGTTGAAATAAACCGCGATTCTACTGTTATTTTCCATCTGTCAACCATCCATTATATATATATTTTTAAACCTCCAAATATTTTCGGCAAAAAATTTTACTGTTGTATATAATATTGTCCGGACATTCAAAACTTTCGCTACAAAATTATTTCAACTATTTCGACGAAAATCTCAACAATTCGAAATTTATCTTAATCATACAGATACGATTCAATTCTCCACAAGAAAAGCCGCGAGTACATCATGTCCTGTTTCGGCGGTCACAACGAGCAGATCTACCTACTCGAGATATTGATCGATAAATTGATACTAACGCCCGATAAAATCAAAGTCATCGGCGAATACCCTATCGTGATCAAGATCAAACTTTTAGACTTTCCCGTGTTTGAGTTCACGCGAGACGACTGGGACGCATCAAAGCGTAATCAAGAAATGCGTTTTATGGTTGGTAAATGCTGCCTATTTGTCAAGCGACCGCGAGATTTGGTCCAAGAATTACGCTCGTCGAGATTTAAGCTCGGTGTGTTTCGCGCAAACGAGACTTATCCCACGGCGGAGGCCGAATTGACTCTGCCAGGCTGCTTGTGTGATCAGATCTCCATGCTCGATAATGATTCACAAAATCAACCAAAACCGTTTATAATGAAGAAAGGCATCAATCTCGTAGATCCAGGCAAAGAGCCGTCTGGCACCCTGCATTTGGAATTCATCGTCGTATGCCTCGGACGTATCTTCAAGACACTCTACGAGTTGCGGCCTAAATCTTCCGTTTCCGGCGAGCAGGACAAAGAACGGGAGATCCGCGTGACGCGATTTATACCGCCCGAGTTTCTTGATAAGACAAAGGATGTGATATTGCAGGAGATTACTCCGGAAGTTAAAAAACCGAAAGCTAAAAAACCGAAAGCAAAGAAACCAAAGAAAGATAAAAAAAAGAAGAAGTAATTTCTGTAAATGTTTTCCAAGAACTCTGAAGTGCGACTTCTTACATTCATCAAATAATTATTTTCGATTTCGTCGTTATGGCAACTATTTGACAACTAGAAATGTCAATTGACCTGTTGATGCGCGCGCGAAGAGATTGTTCGATTTTAGACCCGAAATGCTCTCAAAATTAATGGCACAATCCGTACAGACACATCGTGTCTGTTAACATTAATCCGAAGTCACTTTCTAAATTTGTCGTGTGGCTGACAACTTGCATGTATCTTCATTTCTGCGTTTGATCCATCCGAAATGGCCTTGAAGAAAAATATGTCAATATTAGAAGGAGAACAATTGTACATGCTTGAAATTCTTATTGGTCACCTAAATCTATGTTCCGAAAAGACTGTTAGTAATGAAGGGTGTGATTTGATGATACGTATAAGTTTCGTCGATCTTAAACCTATTGACATCATCGCTCAAAAATCAATTAAGATTAATGACGGAAGAACCAGGAGTAAGGAAAATGGATTTTTTAATGAGTACATCAGTTGCGAAGGCAAAACATGTCTGCTCGTTCGGACACCGAGCAATTTAATACAATCTGTAAAATCGACTCCTCTAAGCATCGAAGTGTATAGGATTTCTCTCGAGGAAGATCATAATTCGCGAGATGATGCTAGATTCGTTCTCTTTTGCGCAGCAACGGCATTTTTGCCAAAAAGTTTTTGCGATCACATAACTGCGGCCAAGAACAAGATAGATGGACTATCAAAATCATACGTGTTGACAAAAATTTATACTTTGACCGATGAACATGGGAATCCGTGCGGTTCTATATCCATGGGCACGAGGCTGTCGTGTTTTGGAAGCTCCATTATAAATCATCTTATGCTTCGCGAAAAGTCATTCATACTTCGAGGATTTCCTCTCGGTTGGAAGCTTTCTTGCACGAAACTATCCGATAAAAGTGAAAACAACGAGAGATACATGAAAAAATGTGACAACAATACATCATTATTGTACAAAATTCTCGATCCTACATATTCAAAATTATACAACCAGGATGATCGTACAGAGACAGAATCTGTATTGACGAGACCAGAATCGTCATTTCACATATCAATGAATCAGCCAGGATTCGAAAAATTAACGAGCACCGAGAAATTAAACAATCACAAGTACCATGGTTTAATTTACGAGATCTATCATAACGAGCCGACTTGTTCGTGTCTACCGACAGATCGATCGACACATCCAATGTGTCGTTTCGGATGTGTCCGTTCTTGTTGTATGTCTTTAAGAAATCCCGATTCTCTTAAAAAGTTTCCATCGCTCGCTACGCTTGCTTCCGATAATTTTTATTTAAAATCAGATATGGAGCAAAACGTGACCTGTCATGATTCTCCGAGGCTAAGAGGTGGTGAAGATACAGAAGATAATTATTTAAATAACAAAGCTTCATGGGACGAAGGATACACGTGGCATGATAATGATATTAATTTAAAAAATCGTATAATGGGTGGAAGTGATTATGACGCATCAGCCCGTGCGCTTTCCGAAGCACCGACTGTTATGTATGAAGAGAGCAAGAGAACGGGCGTTAATTTACCATTCAGTTCTCAATCAAGAACAGCAGATGGAATTAAAGGGCCAGACTGCACTTGTCCAGGGAATGTTTCGTTGCCTTGGAAAACAAATGCGCCTAGATGCTCGAAAAAACCGTGTGTGGGTGCAGATTGTATGATTCGCGCCTTCAAAGAGGTCCAAGAATTCGTGGATTCTCTCGGTAAGGTGCCAGGTATGAAGGGTCTTGGCTTGATGGATCCATCTGAAAGTCCTTATTTCGGCCGAGACATACAGTGGGATTACACCGTTCAAGAAATACCAAGCGAGAAAAAACGAGGATATCCCATTTCAGCATCGCCAGTACCAACAGTTCAGTGTCCCGCACCTTGCAATACACAAATTGGTAAACCCATCGCTAGTACTCTCTCCGCACCTTACGTTGCATCTTCCATAATGACAGCAGTTCCAGGACGCTCTGGTGTTGTACGCGAGGCGATACCGTCGTTACCGGAAACGACGTCACTCCTAGTCGCCGGCAAGCTATCAAAAAAGAAAGAGGACAAAAAGGAAGAGAAATTGGAAAAGCAGAAGGAGTTGGATGTTACAACCTCCGCGCCACTAAACGCGATCGACGTTGGTCCTTGCGGTGAACCGAAATGCAAATCTCGCCGGAAGAAAAAGTATAATAATCAAACAATGTGCGACAATGAGGTATCAGAGACAAAGCCAATACAGACATTATTGCCTGGTACCATTGCTGCGAAGGCTGTTGGCAAATTAGTCGAAAAGGGACGATATCCGAAGGGTAAGCCAGGTCCGAGTGGTGATCGTGATAGGGGTCCTATCAAGGTCAGCAAACGAGTGATGCGATACGTTTATTCTATTGGCGACGTTTATCCTGGGACTAATTACGGTCATAAGAATTGCATCGATCCACGATTTAGGGTGCCGGCTAACATGGGCTGGCTGTGGAATACGACAGCAACGGCAGGCAAATTCAAGCCGCGAATCGGCTGGAGGCCAGGCGCGATCGGACGTTACGTGAATGAAATGCTGAAGGAAGCAAAGGGAGCTACTATGGAGGATTATCGGGCAAAGTCAATACCCTCGCGCGATAGCTTGCGACGCGGCAAAGTGTACAAAAGCATAAGCTATGTGTCGCAAGTGAAGAAGGAGAGTGAAGAGGACGCGGAACCGCCACCGACCCTGCACATTCACCGTAAGGATGGCACATACTACGTGACAATGTATCCGATCAGGCAGGAGACGACCGCGGAGGTATCGCAGCTAGAGGAACCGATGAAGCCGCTGCAATTCAAGATAGTGCGCAACAAGGATGATACCTCCGTCGCATCGAGCTCCACGGCGTCAGACATGGAAATCGAATTCTCGCCGCCGGCAGCGGTCAACAGGTACCGCAAGAAGCCTGACGTGATTCACGTGGACACCCAGGTCAGGCAGCAGGAGATTCTCAATGCGTTCAAGGTGACGGACGACACGCAGAAGACGAAGGAGAAGAAAGGCAAGAGGGAAAGGAAAGCGAAAAAATAACGAAACTATCTTCCCTTTTCTTCTCCCTTCGCTCATTAAACCCCCAGCACGATCACATGAAAGAGAAGCAGCTTTATCGAAGGTTTGTATCTCACCGAAAATTTAAGTGCAGTGCACGTTCTGGCGACCGGTTATGTTATCCCGATCCTAATTTTACACGACGCGTTAAATTCGATTACGTGCAACCCATACTTTTCGTAAGTTCAGTCGGCTAATTGCGAGAATAATTTGTGAAGAAAACGCAATTATATCCTTTGTAAATTTAATATCTCTAGCTAAAATGACCGATATTATTTAAAGAGATGGAAAGAGAAATTATTAACTGAGTAATATTTACTTCTAATCTTTTCCAACTCGTCGCGATAAATTAGTTCATTTGAAAGATTTATTATTCTTATTGTGCAAAAAACAGCATGTGTTTAACATCGCATTCGAGATAATTTCAGATAGTGTCTATGCAATTATATAGAGCGTTATCTCAGTCAATGCATCGTGTATTTAAATCCAGTCTATTAAATATTATTTACGGAATTTATATCGAGTCAAAAGTTGAAAAACATGTAATAGGATAACAAGTTTTATGCAGGTTATGCACGTTTCTATTAATGTAGATTAATTTTAATCTCGATTCAATTTACTTTTTATTCTTTTCTAATTCTTGCAATTAGATAACTAAAAAAAAAGATAAAAAGTATCTAATTATTAATCCAAGATTAAACATTAATTGAGCTTGTAAATAATAATGTTTCTATATTGGTAGCAACAGGTTGGTAGGATATTAGACAAGTTTGCATTAATAAAGTCAGATTGATCACACCGGATTGAAGGCATAAGTCACGTTATCGAAATACTCGAAATATATATAATTCGTTCCACTTGTACGGTGAAGTACGTTTGGATAGAATATAGATACTTGCGTTTGATTTGATACTGTGAGCGACATCTGTGGACGGTGTAGCTTCTTTACACGTGTATAAAGTTTCTTATCTTATCAACGGGAGTTAAGATTAAGGGAAAGGTCTACTCGGTACTTCGTACTCCCGGTATTTTGACAGGAGATGAATGTCACAACACAGGATGAGAGGAATCAGATTGCGCGTAAGAAGATGCTTGACCTGCACGAAGTCCGCGTGGGAAAAGTTCCACAGGATTCGCCGTGGTTAAGAAGCATTCGCTTGCACTACGTCCATAATGGTCAGTCTAAGAATTGGGATGTGATAACGATGCACGACAGCGTGTGTATAATTGTCTTCAATGTAAGTCGAAGGAAGCTCGTATTCGTTAGACAATTCCGGCCAGCAGTGTATTACGCATCTCAATCGGAGAAGCAAGAGACGATCGATGTCAAGTGTTATCCTGCGACACTGGGGATAACTTTGGAACTCTGCGCTGGTATTGTGGATAAGAATAAATCTCTCGTCGAGATCGCAAGGGAAGAGTTGAAGGAAGAGTGTGGTTACGAAGTACCCACTTCATCATTTAAACAAATTCTTACCTATCTGTAAGTCTGAAATATACTTACTGTGCTCTAGTCACATGACTTTTGTTATTATGTAATAGATAAAGCTATTTATTAAGTTTAGAAGTAAGAGTAGAGAGATATTTCTATACGTACAACTTGCTCTGAATAAAATAAACTATGTCTAGAATATTTAAGTATTAAAAAAATGTAATTTTATGTTTTCTAGATCTAGTGCTTCTGCTAATGCAAAGCAAACTCTTTTCTATGTAGAAGTCACCGATGACATGAAGATATATCCTGGTAAGTTCAATTGTAAAAAGCTTTTCTTAAAGCAATATTTTTTCAAGTAGTTTCAAAGAATATTTTTTCATAACATAATCGATATAAACTCTCTTTCAAATATATAACAAAATTTTTAATCCAGTTTGAATCTTTCTCATTGTCAAAGGTGGTGGTGATGAGTCCGAAGGTGAAGTCATAGAAGTAGTGGAATTAAGCATTCCTGAATTGAAGGATTATATGAGCACCAAAGAAGTATCAAGTCCCTCCAGCTTCCTCCACGGTGTGTCTTGGTTTCTACTTAATAAATCTGAGTACTGTTAATTAGAATAAAGCTAAATTTATCTTGCTCGGGACTCTAAAATAAATTAAAGAATGGCAAATTAATTGCAAGTAAAAACGAAAATGCTGTTATTTAATCGCATTTATTTACAAATAGAGCATTTATACACAAGCAATGAGATAGTTACACAATTTAAGTTATACAAAATTACAAGGAGACTGATTTCAATTAGTATTCAGTTCATCCTTTGTGAATTGAGAGCTAACCCATGCAAGACCCCATTTTAAATTTGTCAGTAGGAACTTTAAGGCCTTGGTCCATTGTTCTTCCGAATTGAATTGTATTCTAAAAAAGGAAAAAAGAAAGATTAAATATTTCTTGTATTATAGATAAATTTTTCATGTATAAATTAAGTTGAAGATTTATTAACACTCAAACATACTTTATAGAATAAGAGTTGCCTGTTGCGGAATCTTCAATTTTACCTCGATCCATTCTATATGGCAGACAAAATTCACTGTCTCCTTTTTCTACTTGTTCTTTAAATTGTTGCAAACAATCCAGAAATGCTACCATAGCTGCATCAAATTTTGTGTCCCATAAAAATTTAAATCCTCCACTTCCATATAGTGGAAGTTCTTTATTTTGATCCAAAGCCTCAATATAACTGTGATTGCCAAACGGCACTAAACGAAAACGCTTAAATGTTAAATTCATTTTGCGTGCAAGAGCCACTAGTAAAAGAGTTGTTTGTCCCCATGCGGCATTTATCTCGCTCCAATCCACTGGTGCGCTCGGTAATCGTCCTAATCGAAATGAATTTATAGTTCCAAAGTGACCTGAATGCCAGATGTGAAATGTGGCGTTAAAAACATTCGTTTTCTTCAGCCTTTCGAGTTGCGAAGCTGCATATGCCAGTTGATTATCCAGACTGCGAGACAAAAAATTCAATTTTTCAATTTTTATTTTAATATTAGGTGTAGTAAAAAGAAATCCATTATTTTTGCATGAAATTGAATGGAAAAATAATGGATTTCTTTTTACTACACCCAATATAATAAAAATAAAAATATTAATAAACAATTGTTTTACTTGAAAAACAACAATATTTATTAAGTATGCTTTGGGATATTTTTTTTTACCTGCGACATTCATCGTCAGCTAACATGAGATCTCTTCTGTGTTTTGAATATTCTTTCCAATATCTGTCCTCCTCACTTTGCAATCTCTCCTTTTCTCTTTCTTGTTCCGCTATGGCATTCCTAGTAGCTATTTCTTCTTTTCTCAATGCCTCCAATTCCCTTATCAATCTTTCTTCTTCGGCCTTTACGTCCTGTAATTCTTTTGTGAGATTCTCCATTTCTACATCTTCATGTCCCTGATATTGTTGCTCAATTTCTAATTTCTTTAGGTATTCATTATAATCTGACCACTCTCCTTCTGTCATTCGTAATTGTTGATCCATTAATAGCAAAAGGCTATCTGTACATTCATCGCAAAGTGGATGATCTGCTGAACTGCTACTGCTAAGAATATCAAATAACGTTGCTCGTACCTAGAAAAATACATATCAATTTGTAGCTACAGTTAAGATTTTTTTAATTATCTGTATACCTTTAAATGATGACTTAAGCTTTCCGTTTCACCAGAATCACCAACCAACATAAATCCATTTGTACCATTTCCTGATTCAGTCAATCTGAATGGTGGAACCAAGTGCTCTATACTGTCACTTTGAGGTTCCAATTCTCCGACAACTTGTTGTTGTATAGGAACTACAATGAATTAATAATTCACAAAATTAGCTATACTAGATAATTTATAATAAATTAAGTAATTATACTTGTATTCTGTTGTTAGACATTTAAACATATACAATTAACAGCTAATATAATTTCTTTTTGTATATTGAGTGACAGTGCATGTAAAGTTTAGATAGATGTATTATGTAAAAATCATTGTTTACACACATAGGTGCACAATGCTAGCTGCATTTATCAATAGAGTTTGTGCTTGCTTTAAAATTATTAGGAAACGTCAGATTATTCAGAGTATTCTTGAAAATATAGATTAGCACGTCACACGTTAGTCATAAGCATCCAGTGCATATACAAAAGCGTTATCAACACGAAGGTATCAAGTGGGGCAATTGGATCAGTGATGAATATCCAAGTCGCCAGTAGAAAATAGAAATTACCTACGTGAGAGTTCTGCTAGGGTGTGCTCCCCAAGGTGATCGAAACTCGAGTCTAATTTCAACGGTTGCAGACACCGTTGGCATGCGAAACTGACATTTGTCTTTAAGTCTACCATATCGTGTACGTCGCTTATCGAAGAAAGCTGCTCCGTACAACCTGTCCGTGCGCGTCGTTATTTACGAATACCAACGAATACGCGTCTGCTGCTGTCTACGACGCTGAGGTCAGCTGATGGTGCCTTGTCGAGCAACCATCAGTTGGCGCTGTTATATCAGCATCGTGTCGATACCTCTTTTTTTATCATACATCATATACTTTTATCACTTTAATATAGTATATGAGAACTATTATATTACGCGAAAGGGAATCAATAAATGAAATAAACATTTATAATATATTTTTGTAATAGACGCATTTTCTATTTTTCTAATTTTCTAAATTTATCGATAGATATAATTATTCTTGTTATCTATTGTCGGTAATAATGTCATATTTCTATAGCTACATATATATTTGATCCATTAAATGAGATATTTGTAATATATTTGGAAAGTCTATCAATTAAATATTATTATAGATGGAGAACACGATAATTCTGAAATGAAGTGAATAATATTAAATAAAAACCACTAATTATATGTACGGGAGTATATTGAAAAGTGCGCTTTCTAAATTTACGTGCGCCATCTATGATGAGTGCACCAATATGTAAAGTTACATTTTGATAGATTTGAAATTGCCAATTGTTAATCGCGCGCGCAACGGCTGATAGATCCGCGATGAAACTGCTCCGCATTTTCCGTGTTGCGTTCGTTTGCGTCCGAGAGCGGTTTTCGTGCTCGTGTCGCGAATGCATGTTGCAAAGTCGGATGTTGCAAGTGTTCGTAAAACACTTGAACGCGATCGTTGTTATATGCCAGTATCGCGATTTTCGATACCGCGTTTGTGCGTTTAGAAGGAACGGCCATTTGTCAATACCTACGCCATATTTGTCACTTCTCATCAAATTCATTCGAAAATATGAGTTGTCGTACAATCATTCCAGGGTATGTGCTTATCGTTTTTTAGTGTTTTTGTAATACGGAAAATTTATTTTGAAATATCAGTTCTTTGCATCCACGATCGTCACTTATATGTTTGTTCTGTTAAAGGTGCGAAATCGCCGTAGTTAATAATTTGCAATATTAAGTAAAAATTGATCGATGAAACTAAATATATACTGAATGAAAAAAAACGTCATATTTGGATAAAGTGATTCTTCGTGCCTGATACTTTTTGTGAATATAATTTTCAGTTCAAGCTGTATACCGATTAATTATTAATTTCTTGAAATACAATCCTAAATTGCAGTTGGAGTAGTAATATTACAATGGCATGCAATTTAATATTATTGTTGCAAATAAGCATATTTGTTAGAAAGCTATTAATGATGCTAATATACATCATAAAAACTTATATATAACTTAAATAAATTATTGCGAGAAATATTACTTTAGTTGATTTAAAACACAAAAGGCATCTCTTGTTAGTTAACGATGAATGTCGCAATTAAATAAAATATCCCAAAATATATAGGTAAACATTATTTTTTGTATTGAAAATGTATAATATAACAATCATATTACTGATAATTTAAAAATGGATCTGTTAAGATATGTGTTAAATTTATATTTTTTATATTAATTAAATATATGTAAAAGTAAAAAGTTTATATTTTTTTCTTTAAAAATTAAAAAATTGTTTTGTACAATTTTTGCATCTATAAGTCGATGCATGTTATTGTGATGTTACCGACTATCGACAGTTTTTAAAATTATTTTTTAAATCTTACTTGATAATAACAAAATTTTATTGTATGGAGAATTGATATCTAATAATAATTTTACTAATGATCATATGTAATAGTTTAACTGAACACTAAAAGAAACGTTTATATTATCATTTAAAGGTAAAAGTTTATGTAATATTTTTAATATGATTAGTTTGTCTAAATTTATTATATCTAACAAAAAATAAATATTTTATATAAGTAATTATTGATATATTTAAAATTAATTTTTTCAGGAGACTGAAAATCTTCGGGCTATTGAGCTATTTTTGAGTTACACAGAGGGTGCTCGGTGAGTACCAATTAAATGCTGCACTCTGGCGGTGATTTTAGCTTTAGCACTAGCAAATCTATTTCTCAATTTATTTAATTTTTTACTATTCAATTTATATATTTTATTACTTTAGAATGGCTCTTTTATACAAAAATATTCTATATTAAAACAAATTTATCTAAAAAGATATTTGTGAATTATATATTTTTATGAAACTTATTATTACTTGTGAAACAAGTGATAATTTATTTCTTAATTAAAAAGATTCTTTTCAACATAATTGCTCATATCGTAGATAATTTAAAATATCGCAGAAAAAATTTATTTTAACATATATACTTTCTTTGTCTAATTAATGTAAATAAATTTTCCTGAAATCTAAACAAAAATATGTTGCAGTTATAGATTTACTTGTGCTATTATTTGCATGATTCAATCAAAGATTACGTTGCATCTTAAATATGCATCGTTATAAATACACGTCAGAAATCCTCTCTTGCTTAACTTTAAATTTTATATGACGTGCGAAAGAATTACTTCCCAATGACAAAGAGCACGATGGAACTTTATATTTATTTGACGGCCGGTAGCTAGCACCAATGCCACCAATTGCCATGTACAAGTTTATGTTAATGTTGACGAGCATTTTAAGCGATATTTCGTCACGTATGCATAAATATCGAGTGGCTGCCAAGAATCAACAGGTGGCAGCTCGTTTCTGTTTCTTCGCTCGTGCTCTCGCTCGCGCGATATAACTTGAGTTTCACGCGTATTCATCACCCGACGCCCATTAGCCAGTGCGCAATAACAATCGGCGTTTTCCAAATGTAATCGCGTCAAGCTTACTTCTCTAATAACGGCTACGACCTCCATCGCTTTCTTGTCTACCGCCGATGAATTATTATGCGAGAGCTTTTTACCGGTGCGCTTTCTACCGCTCTGTACACCGGAGAAGCGCAACGAATCGCCGACTCACAAGCACGTCGCTCACCCGCGATCTACCTCTTCGCGGTTCTCTCTTTCTCTTATAAATGTTGCCTGGGATTTAATATAAAACTAAAAAGGTATTTAATAAACCAGAATCCTACTCGGAATATCGCTCTCAGAGCGATCTCACCGGGAATTAAATTTTAAGATAAAAAGAGGAAAACAATTTTAAATATGTGTGACTATCAGCTCAATTTTTTAGCTATGCATCTTGAAATTCGTTATAGAAAAAGAATATTTAATAAATCTGATTTTTTCTATGAATTTTAAAATTTGTTTAACTTTAAGCTTTGAAATAAGAAAAAAAGGCATAGTACTAAAGTATTTTTATTCGATGGTTTTTTTCAATTCAATAGTACAAAACGACATCATATTACAACTAAGAGGTTATATCGAATAAAAAAATAACATTGATTCCTTGGTACGATTGTATTAATTAATCATCGTGTAAGGCTTATTCCATTACTGTTTCTGCTGACTACAGTATACTTGCTAAAGAAACTAATGCAAATTGCATTAGGAAGTTTAATTACTTATCGGGAGCGAGTTTCGCACATCGGTGCGGACGAGCGAAGATAAATCTGCAAGGGTACCCTTGCATTAGCGTGCATATTTGTCATGCATCATGCACTCGAGTATTCTTGCAACGCCTCGCGGCCTGCAACTTAGTTACAAACGTGATTGCATTGGTAAGCAACGAATACGTGAGACGAACAAACCACATCCTGTAGTTAATAATACACTATATTTCCGCTTAGCAATACATTACAAATATATGCTCTATACATGCGCTAGTCTTATAATTTACCGTTTCTTATAAGATTTGTGTCAAATTAATATACTTGATATTAGTTTCAAATTACGTAATTTGATATATATTTTATAACTTCAAGATAACACAAAGAATATTTTAACGTATAATACTATAATTCGTAGGACTCGCTCATAAAATTTAAATTTTTATTTATTGTTACTGCCATTATAACTTTTCACCATTTTCTGCTACATTGAATTTTTGAAGAAATCAAGCGAGTCCTTCCTTTTGATTGTCAAAGACCTCCGTTCTCTATGCTCTATGTAAATTATTCTACCACGTATCCATTTATGCAAATTAAAATATTCGTGATAGTGTACATACGAGTATGTGTAAAATGTATGTATAAAAGACGCAAAAGAGAAAGATCGATTAAGCATTGATCGATCAGACGGGAGCGAGATCCATCGATTGTTCTGACCATCGTGTTGCACGAAATCGTGGATGGAAATCGAAGCGGTTGAAACGAAGAGCGGGAGTGCGTGCGTTACACGTGCAACTTTGGAGAGGGTATAGCTCGTCGGTGAAGAGGTCGGTGCGGATTGCGGAGGGAAAGTTGAAGAAGGGTGGGCGGCGACCGCTTGGATCGGAGGAGTGCCGTAGGGGCCGACGCGAACGAAATCCGTTGAGTTTGAGCCGAGCTGAGTGAAGCGCGGGCGTCACGACGACATCGGTTGGCGTCGCGGCTGGCCTCCGCCAATCCGTCCCTCAGCGGCCATGTTGGCCGTGTACCTGGGGCGGAGCACTGAGTGCCTGCTCGTTCTCTCCATCCTTGTCACGTGTTTCACGCTCGAGCTCCTCTCGCCTCCTCCTCTTCCTTCTCCTCCTCCTCTTCCTCCTCCTTCTCCTTCTTCTCCTCCTCCTTCTCCTCCTCTTCTTCTTCCTCCATCG
>NW_012130080.1:852512-858518 GCF_000143395.1 Atta cephalotes | reverse complement strand
TTCTTCTTCTTCTTCTTCTTCTTTTTCTTCTTCTTCTTCTTCTTCGTCTTCCTCTTTCGCCACGTTATAGCACGATACTCTTGCACTACTGATACACCGTGGGTGCGTCAGATCGCAGGTTGCATCTGAACTGCACCTGCGATCAGTGACGTAATGCCGTCCAGGCAGCACGGCAAGTCACTTTCGATAGTAAAGTGTAGGAAGAATATATAAGTTAAAATCGTACATTTTCATTTACAGTTCATATCGTAATTTGAAGTGAAATAAGTATCTAATTCTTAAAATTCACAATCGGTTAAAAAATTGAGAGAGAGAGAGAGAGAGAGAGGGGGGGGAGAGGAAGGGGAGGGAGGGAGATTCTGTATTGCATTATATATCATCAATATTAAGAAATATCTTAGCATATGTATAATGATGAAAAGATTATCTCAAATCAGAAATTATCCATCTCGATAAAAATATAATTGTAATTATACTTTTGTCGAGATGGATAATTTCCTAGTAAATTGCGTTCCATCCTTGCAATCGCAAGATGCACTTTCGCAAGAACAGACTCTTCTCTTTTTTGCTTTATCTCTCACTCTCTCATTGTACCTATACAATATCGGCTGATTTACGACGCGCTTACTTCGCCGATGAAGGGGCTCCGCGCATAGGAAAACACCGTACGGCGTACGGCAACGACATTGCGCGCGCGCACTTGGCGTTCGTTTCGTTTTACGATTACGCGAATCGCGTGTAATTGCCGGGGTCCAACTTGGCCGGCGGCCTTCAACTTCACTTCTTCGCGGCGCGTCAACTGTCCCATAGATCTTTGCGGCGGGTAAAGAGAGCCGGAGTAATTGTACGGACGATCGCCGCCGTTCCTTTGGCTGCACCAAGTTCAATTATAATACTGGCGTGGAGTTATGCGTGAGTTGCGGCCGACGACTCCGACGACTCCGACGACGTCGATTGCACTTCTGGCCACTTCTGATCCGAGACTGGAAGCCTGTTATTTCACCTTTTACAAATCAATTAACACAATATAGGCGGTATCACTAGCGAACCCGCTTTCGGAAATTGCTTGTCCATTCCATCCAAGTGATTATACGACAACTGCGAGATCGCTCCGCAATTAATTCCCCGTGACTTGTACGAGTTATTAAGTAAAATTAATTTTTCAAGCCTAGCTTATTATCCGTATGATTTTTTCTCACGCAATCGACATAAATTGTGATGCTGAAATTATACATTGAGAATCCTCGCTGTCAGTTTTTATGCGAGTAAATTTTCCGGAGACGTCATATTGCGCGATAGCTCGAGTTTATTACGCGAAGATACGTAAAATTAATTGTTTACGGGAGAGGATGATTTATATCTCAGTAACCACAGCAGATAAGAAGTAAATGTCGAAATTAGGCGAGATAAAGTAATATCCTTGTACTGATAATGATAATTAATTCATGCATTCAACAAAAAATATTTCGAGCAAAATATCGTTTGTATTTATTACCTTCATATACAGATCTTATAGCTGATTACATTAGTACATTAGTTGCATTAGCAAAATCAATCCAAGACTCAATATCTTATTTTTAAAAATTTATGACGAGTTATACGGATATATAGAAAATTGGATAATCTTGCTCGAAAAAGAAATTGCTTCAATGAAATAAGAATGGAAAAGTTTGCAATTCTTTCTTCCATCTGCTGATACACAATCCAGTTACTAGTATCCCGTCCTATTACCACCAAACAATGGTTGATTTGTGCTTTCGTAGGAGAAACAGCAGCGAGATATCACGCCTGCGTATGATTACGCGAGCCAGATCCTCGATCGCGATATCGCGCGAGCATTGTTAATAAAACCACGTTGCTGCAATTTTTCCGGCAGCGACTTTACTTTGTCAGAGCAACGGATGACGATCGTATCTTGCGTATAGCACTGTACGCACCCTCGACTCGAAACATGGCTCGAACGCGCGCAATAATTTTCTCGAATAGAAGCCCGTTTAATACAGAAGCCCTCCGGGTACAGCAGTTTCTTGTTCCTCGTGCTATCTTTACTGCGCACGGAACTCCGTTCGTTATGCCGCTCAATAGGATCTTGTTACCAACTCTTGTTATATAAAAATTATCGAATAAACTCTGAGAAAAACAGCTTGTATTGCACATAAAAATGAGTTGAAACTGAGATTTGTAATTTTAATGCAATTATACATAAAATGTATAAATTCATAAAATGTCAAATGTATAAAATAAATAAATTCAGAAAGTATGAAATTTATTGAAAAAATCGAGTGCTATTGTACGATGTTATTTTATTCCCGATCAATTTATGACTCAATATCCTAATCGCTTTTCTTTCTTGCGTATTATAATTTCGCACAATTCGCACAAATTCTAAATCGATTTACTTCTTTCGAGACGGCTGTTGTGAGAATCAGTAGTTAGTTCATTGCGCGAGAAACATAGAGAACCATGAGGAATAATTAGTATGCCGTATATATCATCCGCGATCGCGTTATTAGTCAAGCGGTCGAGCATGAGCAAGCCAACTGGGTTTATTTTAGCAAAGGGTTTACATCAGATGATCGAATCCGTTGGCACGCTTGGCCGAGCTCGATCCAGCCAAACATCGGTCGATTCGATGTTTACACCGTGAGTATTTATGGGCCACGAACCGCCCACGAGAGTTCGTTTTCGGAATTCAGAGCATCCCCGCAGCGAGTCGATCGACTCGGGAACCCTCCGGTTGACCCCCTAAGATACATTCAGTCACGGAATATTCAGGATCGTAATTACTTTAAGAATGTTTCGAAAAACATAATCGGGATTGATTTAAATGGAAATTGAGTCATTTACATTTCCAGTTTATTACTTTTGCAAAAAACTCGGACTCTTCTTACGTAAAATGATAACGATTGTTTTTATTGCTAATATAAAAACTTTATTAGTCGTTGAGAAGATCAGACAGTTTCTGTCGTCTGTGAATAAGCAAGACAAATATTTCCAGTACACTAAATGCAGCCACCAATTTCCACATGTCGGTACATAGAAATAAATATTGTGAAAGAGAAATTTTCATGAATCATGAGATTTTGAACGCGTTACTGCGCCATAAGTCACTGACCGTAAAAGCACCGAGTTTGACAGAATAGGCGGGATGGAGAGAAAAGTCGTTTTCGATCGAAATACCAATTTGCCTGATGGGGAAAAGAGATGAGTTATGTAGGAGCTAATAGTTCGAAGATAGATGCGTTATGGTCTCTATTTCAAACTATATGACAGGCATGTGTGTAATATGCATATATATATATATATATATATATATATATATATATACACACATATAATATATATATATATATATATATATGTGTGTGTGTATGTCATGTGCTAATATATATATATATATATATATTAGATATAAAGTTTTGTTTCGGACAAGGGATGGAAGCGGGTGAATGTAATGGTTCTGCTCGCGGCGCGGAAAAGCTTTGCTTCCGAAAAAAAAAATGTTTATTTTTACATCGTGGCCTAGACGGTCGAACAAAATTTCTAACGGTAGAGAAAACAAATCACTCCGAATTCGATCTGTATATTTTGCCGGGTTACGCAAACATGCCGATACATCCGTCGAACGCATTGAAAACGAATCGCTGAATTATAGGATCCTCGTGGGTATAAACGCATTCCAATGTGATATCGCTCTCATAACATTCACACGCTAATATAACATGTATTATATAAGAACGTAATATAAAGTAATAATTATTAAACTAATTTTTCTCATTACAAAATATTGTAATGAGAAAAAATTTGATCTAATGATAATTAATTCATTCAACGAAATTATATTATATAATAATATTTTGAATAAAATATCGTTTATATTTATTATCTTTATATGCAAATTTTATAGAAGATCACATTAAACATCATTTTCCTCCGAGTATATTCGATAATTTTCATAAAATATTCTAACCAAATAAAATACATATACATAAATATTAAAATTAATATAAAAAAAATATTTAGCACTAAAGAATGGGATAATTGATTGTTCTCACTTATAAAAATGTCTCAAAGAAAAACACATGTCTCATTACTTTGCTGCAATGTTTTTCATTTAATTTTAATAGTTTAATTTTAATAATTTGCATTCTTTTATTTAATTTGTTTCACTTATATTACTATACACGTGCAGAGATAGAAATCAATAACGTATCGCATCTTATGGACGTTGATAGTGTCAAGATATCATGACTGCAATGTCCTGCACCAGTCGCTTGTTCATCCTAGACACTATGGTTTATGCGTATATAAGATCGGCGGATGCGTGCACGAATACATGTGCAAGTGCGATGCGTTTATCGCGTTGCAACGTGCGTCGGGTGGCCTGCGCGCGGCAGGGGTCTCGCGTTCCGGACGTATATTTATGGCTGAAAAAATATTTTATCATAATAATACGGAGATATGGCGTGCCAGCAGATCTCTTCTCTCTTCTCTTTCGCTCATGAAGATACCGGTGAAAATGAGTACGCAAAATCCGTGTACTTATAAAGAGGGGTTTGTTTCTTCTTTCTCGCTTCCTTTCCTCTCTTGCCTCGTAATCGTGAAATGATAGCTTAACATGACCAAAAAAATTATTAGGATATCGATTGAGGGTTAAGTTCTGCGTTTCTCTGGAATTCATGTCTTCTTCCTTTTTTTGCTTTACCTTTTTATTTTGTAAAAATGCCATGCCACTGTAGGCGTCCGGTACGGTGTTGGTTACCAACCGAGCCTGCAGTGTGCACGCTAACGAGGCATAAACCGTCGAGAACGGTGTTATATTCGTCCTTCTCCTGTGTAGGATCACGCAATACGAAGAAAATTAAGAAATTTGAGGAAAAAAAAACGGTTGTGGGAGATATTCGTGGCTTGGGTCGGTAGCGGAGAAATATTTCAAAATGTAACTTGATAGCGTAAAAATGGACAGAAATTTTGATGGAATCATATGTATGTTATACATTCGATGTACAACACGAGTGACTGATTTCGGATTGTTTTAAGATTACGATTTTACGATCGACTTTTTAAATTCCGTTTGAAATCCGCGAAAACACCAACAATCGGGATAAAGCGCAATTTCACATGCATGTTACAATCGCATAAATGTACAACGCACACAAACCACTTAACGCATTAGTCGAAGTGGGTAAGAGCGCAAAATATTCTCGGTTAAGGTCGGTAAGTGCTTCGTGGTATCGTCTCTGGTTACGCGAGAAAGCCCTCTTCGCCAAAGTTACGACACCCTTATGCACGCAGTTACAACTGCGACTCCTAATTGCGATAGCGTCCTCGCATGCTTGCGCATGCCAACGGAATTTGCATAAATGGAAAATATCCGCAAGACGAGCGTCTGTACGAATCGAACATCGCGAATCCTGCATATGTATGATGACATACGTTAAAAAGCATGCAATTAATTGTTGCTAACTATCATGTGACTGTTTCTTTTTTCATTCTTAACATATATCACCATTTACCAGATCTTTCAAACATAGCCAAAAATATTTAATTAATTCTCGACAAGAAAAAGAATGTGTGTAAAGGAGTTTTTAATTAATGTTGGCACGCAAAAAGGTAAAAGCTTATTTATAAAGTTCTTAAAAGATAATTCTGAAATATATATATATATATATATATATATACACTTATATATGTTCTAATTTTAAATAATCTATATAAATTAGATATTTAACATTTACGTCTTACGATTGTGTGAAAAAAAATTTTTCGTCAAACAACATTTAAATAGAAATTTCCGATGTTTTCACTTATCTAAGTATATAATACATGTCTAATATATATAGATCAACCGTAATAAAATAGATTATTTAGATCATAAAGCAAATCGTCGATATTTACGATGGCGCGAACAGCGATACACGTGCTAAGAACGGAATGTAATTCATTTTGATATAAGTTTAAACGCATATATATATATATATATATATATATATATATATATATATA
>NW_012130080.1:848508-850350 GCF_000143395.1 Atta cephalotes | reverse complement strand
TATATATATATATATATATATATATATATATATATATATATATATAGGNGAAAAAAAGTGCGAGGACGCAGTCATCGTCAGGTGCATCTCGTTTGTACAAGCGTGCGCTGACAAAACCTGATATCGCGTAGACTTTTTATTGCGATCGGCAGCTGGTGTACTTTATGTTTTTGAAGTATCTTTATCGCCGCTAATTCCATCGAACACTTTTCGCTGACGTATTTTAAGACAGTCGTCGAACGATAAATGGAAATGGTCGCGGAAGAATGCACTGTCTCGGAAAGATGTAATTCATTTACAACTCAACGAAGTTATTGTGAAATTTTTTAGCAATGCATAAATGAAGATGTACGATCTATACCATTAGAGATTCTACGACACGATTATCTCAGTGGAGTGCGACTATCATTAATCACCATTTGATCATAGAATTTACATTACTTTGACGACGCCATTGGTTTTGTCTACTGTTATGCCTACGCCAATGCGTAGGTCAGAGAGGCGAGCTCAGTAGGGTTTCCGGATATTTTTTTCTTAAAGGCAAGGCACGCGAGAGAGAAGAGACAGATTTCCTATGTTCCTACCAATTACTAAAAATCTACGGGTCGTGTGGGAATTAAGAATACGTAAAAGTCATTTGTCGTTATCTTGATGTGAAGCGATGGAATTTATTACAAGTTACTAATTGCGTGAAACTAATTGGTGAATAATTCCGTCAATTTAATAAATTAAAACAAATTCTTGTGATTTTCTATCTAAGTAATTGAATGATATATAAACAGTTTGATCTACTAAAATATATTTGAAAAATCCAATGGAGATATAATTTTTATTTTTTACGAAGATTTACATTGCTTTTTTCTTGATTTATTTTCGCATCTTAAGAGTACCTTACCTGTATACTATACGTCGAGTTAGTTAGCGAACAGTCGGGCTTTATTTATTTCAAATTGAATACAGCTTAGGATAATAACTTGGTATGCCGAAAAGATTTTTGTATAGAGAGTCGCGAATCAGTTCCGCATTGTGCAGCAAAGAATAACAATAGTTTCCCCTCGAAGAATTAGTGAAAATCAAGGGCTACGAGACAGAGTGCAGGTAATTCTGACGGCAGGTGAAATGCGTCGTTGTCCGCCTACATTCGACGACTGTGGGTTACCTCCAGGCACTTAAACAAAAATCCTGGCGACTTCCCTTTTCTTCGTCGGTCTCTCTCTCGCATTGGTCACGATCTCGCGTCGATTTGAAAAGCGTGGCGAAGGGTGGCCCACCGCATTTTGCCTGGTATTATTTCGCCCTGCGGGTGATCCTTTTAGTTCTGCCTTTGCTTCTGACCTTTCCATCTTTCCATTCTCCTTACACTCTTCCGACACTTTTTGTTTCTCTTTGACCTCTACCCAGACTGTTGCATTGTATTCTTTTATGAAGTCGTGCGCGCGACTCAGACTCGCGGAATGCTCCTGGTTATGATTTCTGGTTATTTTTCAACTGTCTTCCATCAAATCTGATATTTCCATAAATTATTCGATTTCCATAAATTAGTCGATATATATATATATATATTTTTTTTTTAATAGTTATAGCATTTCATATTTTAGTAAGAGAAGAAAATTATATTTTTATAACAGTGTTCTGTTTTTTTCTTTATTTCATACATTTATATCTACGCGAATTAGGCTAAAAGAAGATTAGCCACAGCGTTTGTAAAAGTTTGTGTAAAATATCGAGTAATATCACAACAACATATTTTTTTTTTCATAAGTTTCAAATAAAATAGAAATTCGATGGGCGCATTTACTGTAAAGCTTCTTCTGGAAAAGTCTCCGTTCTCTGCTCTCTCTC
>NW_012130080.1:839393-848230 GCF_000143395.1 Atta cephalotes | reverse complement strand
TATATATATATATATATATATATATATATATAAAGGAGGAGAGTAACCAACCCTTCGTACACACAAGTCGCGCCCGGCCGAGAGGGAGAGATCTGTGGGCATGTGTCCTGGGGATATTTGGAGACAATTAATCAAAGGATGGCTTACGAGAGGTGTGCTGCTCGTGAGAAATATGATGCGGAACAGTTTCTATCTGTCGTGCCGACCGGAAGGTTTAATTTCAATTATCCTCGTGCCACAGTTAATGACGCGTTTAAACATATGACGCGTTAAATAATTTATCGAGAGTCGTACTTTGCGAAACGAAAAATTCCAATTATAAAAGATCTTCACCTCGATGCTATTTGTTAACATACAATAATACATATGTATGTAGATGCAGCATTATGTGCGCAAATTGTATCAATTTACAGGTAAAAAAAAATCGCACAACTTTTAATAAAGTATATAAATCTCGTTCCATCTATAATAAATTTCTATAATAAATTTAATTTGTCATAAATAAATTTGTTTTACCTATTCCTAAATATTGTATTTCTATTTGGCAGTCTAAAATAATAATTTATTTTGTAAAGATGATCAATGATTTTCTTTTACGTAAAAAAATTGAACTTTCGAATAAAGTCTTAGAAATGACAGAACGGATTTTCATAATTAAAAACATGAGAAACCGTTGAGTAATCGGTTAATAATGTGACAATTCATTATTTTTCTTGCACCATCCGTATGTCGCGTTTCACCGAAAGCGAGTTTTTATCTAGGATACAGAGCAAACAACGAAATCAGTGATCACACCATGCACGTTTCCTTGTTCAAACAGAGGAGGATTGCCGTTGCGAGCACCACCCCGTGTCATGAATAATCGGGATTCTCTCTCTATGGTCCCTTCTGCTCTCTTTTTTTACCGTCTCCCGCGCGGTGCCGGTCGGCGAGGCGACCGACTTTAATCCCGCATGAATATGTAGAGGATCCGGATCGACCTGGACCCGACCGTTTCGGCAGTATATATCCCCGGCTCTCTTAGATGGCGATGATCATCGCCGGACAGTCTCTATACTAACGTTTGTAATTATCATAAATTCACCGAAAGTACGCGCCGCACTGGCATGCTCGTTTAATGATGTAAGGAATTATTATAGACTGAACGCGCGTTTCTTGTCCGATAGGAATGTTCTTTCTCACTCCATCCATGTTTCAGCACGGTGATATATCGGTTAACTGGATGTCTAGGTGATACTTAACATTTACAAGAATAACGTTCCAAGTTTATAGACTGTAGCGCAGCTAATAGAGAGCTTCTTCGCGCAGTATCTCGCCGGACGTCGTAATGTCGAATGTATGAATCGTCGGTCGAGAGTTCTCCTCGTGCGGTAAACATGTATATGAATGCAATTGTTGTGTCATTAGATGCTTTGAAGCAGAACGAAAAAGGTGATGAAAAACAGTAGGAAATTCCGATGAGGTGTCATAAAGAGTTGACGGTTGTATATCATTGGTACAAAGCTGTTCGAACAGATTTCCCCAGGTAACAGGTGTATCCGCATTCTGGCAAGGTAATAATTAGTTTGAATGTCGGGATATAAATGCTTCTCCTAAATTTTCTTAGAGATAATGAAGAGTTTCTGGAGAGTCCATAAATAAGTCCCGAAATTATGTTTTCGGTGGCATTTTTTTGTCAACTCCCCGGAGAGTCAATGATGTTTCGAAAGTTATCGATGTTTAATTTATGATTTAAAATTGAGATAATAAGAATTGAATATGATTTTTGTACCATTTATTTTTATTATTCTAATAAGAGTCCACAACTGATGCTTCTTACTTCGAAGAATTTTTATCCTCTAAAAATCTTGTCATTTATGGCAATATTATAAAAATTTTTATTATCGGTGGCACTAATAATCTATGTTACATACATATTTCTGCTAGCTTAACAATAAAGGTATTCAATGTTTTTTTTTTAACAATCCTACGCGGATTCAGGCCATCAAATGTATTGACTGTCTTGATTACGCGAGGACACTCTCGTTTGACACGCATACACGAAGTGGTACGTGGGATCAATACCGGTGGAATATCTGTCAATTAATCTTAAAAAAGTCGATTGAAAATTCGCTGCTGTATCATCGCTTTGGATCTTTTCAATTTCCGACTTGAGCCGAGCCCGCCTTATTAGATTCATTGATTTATTCGATCGACTGGCACAGAGAAATGAAAAAGCGGAATGACGGAAGAGCGAGGGAAACAGAAATATTCGTTTCAACTGTCATTCTGCTGTTTTAATTACGCGCTTCGTACATGCCTATCAAGTGACTAGAAGCTTCTTTTTCTGCGTTTGGTAACAGATCTTTAAAATTTAATCAATATACCAGTAGTGGTTAAAATATTATTAGATGACGATACAAGAGAATACTTTAGAGAAAGTTGTTAAAAATAGTTGTATTAAAATAAAATAAAAAAGAAACGTGGTGTGATTATAACTATATGATCTTATTGTCAGAGGTGTCAACCTTTTGGCTGCTTTTTTCCAAACTTTACGACTTTTGTGATTATAAGAATATGGTTACATTAAATAAAAAATGCCGTTTTTTGTTAATATAAACAAAATCTAGAAATTTAATAAGAAAGAGAAATATAAAACGAGAAAAGAAAGGAAAAAAGATAACGGACAGCAGTCGAAGTAGTCAGTCACGGCCAGTGGCCTGAAGGGATATCTCAAGTTTTTACCATACTGCCGGTTTACAATGTTTGTATATATGTACTATTTGTCATAAAGCCGTTGAAGCTATAAATTACCTGCAGAGTAGCCCAAAAGACGTAAAAGACGTACGTGCATAAATGGTTTGGATGAGAATAAGTTTTCCTAACTTGTTTGTTCGGCAATTGTCGGCACGATACTTTTCGTCTTTTTTTGAACTGAAGGCGGTTAACAAAATTCAATGTCAAATAATTTATTACATAATTATGATTTATGATTTAAGTAAGTAATAATATTATACAATAAATTATTTTGGCACATTAATTCACACGTATTCACATATTAAAAAAATTACCTGCAGGTAATTTATTCTTTAATTGATATAAAAAGTTTTTTCTTTCTCTCATTCTGTCTCTTTTTTCTCTGATTATATAAAACTAATACTAATGTTGAAAATAAAACAGCATATAGAGAATATTGACAGTTGTAAAAAGTTATATATGAATCACGAATTTATTAAGTTTGAAATAATAAAAAATTATTTTGCTTAAAGTTATAGAAACTTCCATTCTTGATTTTTTGCCCAATATTTAATGAAAATTTAAAAAAAATGAGCACAAAAGATATATTGGGACTTGGAGAAAGAAAGAAAAAAAAGAACAAAAAAGTATGAAAGAAGGAATGGAAACGAAATTTAGAAAGAAGGAGGCTGAATAGGAGAGATCGAGGAGATGAGGAAGAGCAGGAGGGAAGGGAGTATGAGAAGATAGCTGTATAGGCATGGAAACATGGTATGCCATCAGTATGGGATCGCACGCATGCGTCTCGTCCAACCCAGCGGGTGGTGAATGTGTGCTCTTTTTTCTTTCATTTCTTTCTCGTTTTGTCCTATCGTCCTTCTCACTGTTCTGTCCGATATCTCTCTTTATCTTTTCTCTCGCTGCCCTCTGCCGCTCTTCAGCTTTCGATTCGGTGCCAGTCAGTAAACTTTTCGTTTTGTCTACGGAGATCTCCCCATTTACCACCCAATCCTCTTTCCCTCACTGCGTTTTGATCCCGAATTTCGGCGTCTCTTTTAAATAATTGTCCACCACGAGAAGAGCTAAAGGGACACGTATCCAAAGAATGAGTAGAATCAAAAGATCGATGCATCACCGTTGCGGTTCTCATTTTATAATAAATATATCGGTCACTTATTTAATATTAACACATGCTTGTAATTGTATGTATTATGACTCATAGTGTATTAATAAGCTGAGTTAATTTAATAATTATTACAATGTAATAAAATAATATCTGATTATTCAAAAAATATTAATGTATTAAGCTTTAATAGCATAGATACTTTTAAATTTTACTTTGACATTCATTTTAATTATTACAATAATTAATATTAAAAAATATAAAACATAAGAAGTAATATATAGTTTCTCATATATAATTTTCGTTAGAGAAAATGTAGTTAAGATAATCGCCTATCCATTAATAATGATAGCAATAAGAGAACATTTCATATACATGTCGTTATCTCAGTTTCTTTGATACAACGATATCATTATATGTAAGTAGTCTACGGTGAAATTGGCATACCGATTTTCAAACGACCTAGAGCGTATGTCCTAATTAGCTCAATTGCGTATGAGATCATCTCACGACTCGAAATTATTATCCTTATCTTATCGTATATGAGATGCGTTGCGAGTCAAGTCAGTTGCGTTCGTTGATCGAGCAGGTAAATTACATTTCTAATGATACATGGATACTCTATAAATTGTTGGTTACGCCGTACAAATTGCCCTGATACAGAATGATATATGTAGAAATTAAAAAGCTAATGATATGAAGAACTGAAAGAGTTATGCAATTTTATAATTGATATCTATTATTATAACGTTTAGCTATTTCAACTCTATGCTATTTTTTGTTTCCGAAAATATAAATATATATATATATGAGCCACAGATATATTTTTATAAACTCAATGATAGAAATAAAAGTGCAGACACAATAGAAGGAATAAGGAATTAGAAAGAATAATGATTTCAACCTATTAGCGACCGTGTATTTTTAGTGTATTCCAATAAGTTGAAAATTGTTATTCCTTATTCCTAATTTCTTATTCCTTCTATTGTATCTGCATCCTAATTTTTAGTTATTCAGCTATCACTAAGTTTATAAAAATCAAACAGAAATCAAATCAATCAATCTTGTTAGTGAAATAATATAACAAATTTGATTTTCTAAAAAAGCTCACCTGATTACAAAGACCTATGATATACGAATCATCAAAGATATTCATGTTTATCATCGTTTCGATACCGATCCTCCCTCGATTATTCAAAGCTGTTTCGAGCGGTGAATCGAGCCGAAGCGGATCGTGAATCGACGACGCGATACAACGTGCTGCATTAAGCACCGAAGAACGCGTCAGGAACGAATCGGGAGAATGGTAGAAGAATAGCGGGCCCGCCGGGGTCCCGCGCGAGGTTGACAAAAGGGCGAAGCGCGACTAGGTGGAAGCGCCGGCCCCGGTCGGAGAGATGAGAGCAAACATAATTCAGAATTATCCCGCGAGGCGGTCTCGTCTCTCATATATTTCACTCTCGAAAGGGGTTTTTATCCGCCAGGGGTGGAGAAGGTCGAAGCGGTCGGTGCACCGCGTATACTGCCGCGGCCGCCGTGTGTTTCTTTTCCACGCACTTCTCAAATATGTCCAGCGACCTTATACGCTTGTTTACTGAATGTGAGTAGGATGATAGTACTTCGCACAGAAATATTATGCGTCGGATACTTCTGTGAGTAGATGTAGATTCGTAGAACAAGATTCGTAAATTTAGGCAGGTGCCATATGCACCTGTCATCCGCCATAATCGAATTTCTCCCCGATATAGTGACAATAACGAGATTTTCGATTGGACTTTCATAACAGACGAATATCGTGATTGAAGTTTCGTTAGAAAACTTTAGCCGAAACTATAGCGTTATTTCTCTTCTATCAACATTCTTCCGGTTTTATTGTAATTTTTGATATTTATCGACATGCCAGTTAATAAACTATATATATTGTTATCATCGTTTTTGTAATTTTAATTCAGTAATCTATTGCCATTGATTAATTTTATCTATACTGTCAGTTTGATTGCATGTAAAATAAAAATATTGGAAGTATGAATGCAAATAAATTTAAATTTGCATGAAATTTCAAAATATCATGAATAATTCGTGAATATTCCGCAACGATAATGCTTTCTATATATATATATATATATATATTTGATTGTCCAAGAATCTCTTAATATTTCTTGCTATTTCCACATCATATATATTTCAAGAATAAATAGATTCCATTTTCTTGTCCAATGCAGTGGGCGTAACTTGCATCCAAAATGCGACAAGCCACACCAATGTTTGCGCGTCGCACGCGTGTATACCTGGAGAGTACATTACGCAACTATTTCCACAGCGTGTTGATATTTTTTCAATCGTATGATAAGACTTCGATGTTACCCGACACGCCCACACAATTTCCTTCGTAACAGTTTCGGTTTTGGAAACGACTTATATAAATTAATCATATAATTCAGCATTGTGTCCAAAATTTATATATTTTTAAATTAGCAAATTAGAACATTTCCTAAAATAATAAATTACTTTTTTCTATTAGAACTGATTTACTATTTTCGCATCGTACTTATACATATACCATGTTCAATTTTTATAACCAGTGTCATACTTATTTTTATTATGTTTTTTTTATTTATCGATTGAATCCACAAAGTTTACCCTAAAATTCTCACACAATTTTTTTCACCAGACAGATCAGAGTTTGACGAATTATCTTGGCGATATCCATTTATTAACGTCTTGTAGATCATAAAGCATTTCGCGTAACACACCGCGAGTTGACGGCAACGTTCAAAGTCGGTATCATCGGACAATACCGGCTATAGGTCGAAGTACAACTGAAATACCTCGTGAACATTTTCCGCATTGCTGTACCAAGGCCGGCGCGTTTAAATACGACGACCGGCGTGAGCCATGCGACAGCTTTACCGCTCGTTGTAAAACAAACCCTAATCTCCCGGTGCTGCTACCGTTGGCACTATCTTGCTCCGTTTGTTTGCGCTCGTCGGAGGAGAACGCCTCCGACGACGTCTGTAGAGTAAAAATCATTAATGATCTCTGTTGCTTGCCAATTTCACTTTATATAAAGCGAATTGTATGGAAGGAAAATACGAATAGGTGCAATTTGCATTGACAATTAATGATTCTCTCTCTTGTCTTATCGTATATATAATCGTATTGAACATATTACTTTAAAACTCATTCTTCGTAGAAAATGTTGCTTCGAGTATGCTTTTAAAGGAAAGTTTCATGACGTGTGATTTTTCACGAAATATCAGTCTTATAATTCCGTTTCTTATGATGTTATGATTTTTATTTGATATAATTTCCTTTTGTACATTTACATTTCGTATTTTAATTCTCTTACTACTTTGGGAGCAATCATATTTCGATACGTGTTGCATACAAGCTGTTTAAATTAAATTAAAATTTTTTTTTCATCTACTTGTCTTCGGGTGTAGTTTTCTTGAATAAGTATACATCCGGCATATAATCACGCGTAACTTGGCGGCAACAGTCGTGAACGGGAATCGTACGCATGAAGCGAAACTGGTTTGCGAAACGCTTGCTGGTAACCAGCTATGTAAAGATATGTATATTAATTAGAAGATAATTTAGAAATACGTTGAAAGATGTGTGTAGTAAGTTTTTTATAGCACACGTTTTGTAGTAATTTTCGATAACAAATCTGCAACGTAGAAATTATGAGAATCGTAATGGTCTGTGACATCCTACTTTATGTCACTCTGTGGATCCATGCGATCGAAAATATTGATAAGCGATTCGCTGGCAAAGATATGCAGTTAAAGAATCTTCGTAACTAATTTCATTCGCGATCATGGAGATGCTTTTCGTTTAATTTTAATTATTTTATTTTGGGAAATGAATATATCATTAACTCTTTCCCTTTTTTTGTTTATTTTTCAAGTTTATTTTTCTTATTAGTATTTTTACCTATTAAATCAAATTTGCGATAAACTAAGAGTAAACTCATAATAATTAATAATTGATAAGTATATAAATTGCTAAGTGGAATTAAATTAATTTGTCAATAATTATTTATTGTCGACGTCGAGTTAATCTAACATATCATTGAGATAAATACTATCAAGTTACGAATTATAGTTATGTGAATTTTTGCGTTCAAGTAATCTGTTTAGAAACATTTGTCGTCGGAGGAAAAAAGGGACAAGAATTATATCAAAGAATGATAAACGCATTTTACGTTTATACTCGTATTTAGCAATTTCTTTTGTATTCAGTGAGAAATATGATACGGTTTCTTAATTGTAAAAACATCGAACAATACATAGGAATGTTTGTCGGGCATATACAAGATTTCTCATATCCAATAAAGCTTCCCCATGACAAAGAGATTCTGTCTTCTCATTCGGGTTCTAGCCTACAGGCTACCGAGATGTTTATGCAGATAAGCGAACGATCCACTAATCCTGCCACGAATCTTGGAATTAAGGGGTGTAGGAATTCGTAGATGGACACAATTAACTGATGAGAGGATTGCATATTTTCATAAGATTTCGCATAATGTGTTACATCTAAAGTCTGAGAAATAGATAATTAAAAACGAAGAGATAGTAATTAATTTAATGTAAAAATTACTTTCTTTTTAATCACAAATATAAAATTATATATATTTTTATTAATTTTGTAATAGTATTTAATAAACATTCTAGCAATTCAGTTATTTCTTAGATATATCTTAGTTACATAATTTCTACTTCGAGATCAGAACAGGCAGATTTCGTTTGTGCACTCTCTCCGCATTAGGCGTCAGTTCGTGCACCCGTCGTTAAGTGATTCGGCTAATTGCGTCGTACCCATGACTCGGTCTCTCGCCTTTAATCACCCTAATCGCCGTCCGCTAATTATTCGCGGTGCGATTAAAGAGGCTAACGTGGGGTCGACCGGAATACCGGTTCGCTACCGCGGTTTCCCACCGAGGTAACACGCCAGGACATACTTTTCTTTATTTCCGCCGTATTCTCATTTATAAATG
>NW_012130080.1:833818-838516 GCF_000143395.1 Atta cephalotes | reverse complement strand
GTGTGTGTGTGTGTGTGTGTGTGTGTGTGTGTGTGTGTGTGTGTGTGTGTGTGTATTTATTGTGTACTTATTATGTATATAAATCTGATCTTGTCATGATTTTATTGATCTATAATGGTAGATAGATAGCGAACAAAGAAAGTATTAAGTTTTTTCCAATCCTTTCATAATCGATATTGAGGGGAAGAAGAGTGAGCACGATTATAATAATGCAATTAATATCGTTATGAAGCTCACGAATAATAACGGGGCGATTCCTTTGATATTCGAAGTCTCATGTAGAAAAAAGTAGTCTAAAACAATAACGAGCATTCTTGTTTCATACACGTATTTATGGCGCAACGCCATAAATTGTGGCGCAAGGCATGCCTTATTTTTAATCGGGATTTAATTTGACCGCACCGATCCTTTGTATGCTCTCGCCGACGTCACGAGGTGAAGGTGGCTTGTGCTCGTTACTTGTTTTGAGTACTAAAGTAATTTTAATCAATCTAGTTATTCGAAATCGCATGTCTTAACGAAGGCAGACAATATAAACGAGCAAAAGACATATCGATCATAGCAAATAGCTCCATTTAATAGTAAAGGGATGATTAAAAATAAGTCGTTGTAATTTTGTTTTGATATTCATGGATACGAATAATTATCCTAATCATAAAATTTGTTCCTTTCAAAACAGGGACACATATTTTAAATGAAAGATGGAAAATATCGATATTAATGTGATGTAGCAATTAATATCATGCAATCAGAGATATGTATGCGTATACTACATCTTACATTGTATCAAGTAACATTAATGTTTCTTTTTTTATTTCCAACCGACTCTGCATAAATTACAATATGTATCTGATATACGATTGGATATTGCTATCGTTGATAATTTTTTATCGACATTTATATGAATTGATGATCTCCGCGACGAAGACATTTTAAATTTATTATTTTACAATCGTATGAAATTTGTACAGAATTTAGTGACTTCGGGTTTCTTTTGATCGCGAGGTCACAAACAGACGATGACAAACAATGAATTACGTTTGCTCATCCGTCACTCGAAACTTGCGCAAACGGAATCGGGTGTTAAAGTTAAGTCCGTTAAAGTTCTCCTAAGCGCGTATCGATCGTTCAGATATACATATAATTAAATGACGTGCTATTGATTGTTGTTCACACAACTCTCACACACACACACACACACACATTTATATTAATATACGCACCATAAAAGAACGAAAATCCTTGAATGCTAAAACGGGACTCGATCATTTGACAAGCGATTAAATCATCGATCCCGCTAGTGAAACATCCACAAAACAAGGATCTTGACGGGCGGATGTCAACAGAACGATAGCTTTCGTTGTAGGCGCGAATGCGGGAGGCGATTAGCATTTCTCATTTGCATATTGACGGGATTTCTAAAAGTTATGAATATTTTATGGCATCCTCGCGCGTTTTCGTACATTTCGCGGCACGAAATCATCGCCCGCGTCGTTGGCAATCGGTTGACTGGTTGCGGCGAAAACGTCGCCATTATCATCACCGTTACGTTGGCCCATTAATTGCCGCACGTCAATATGAAGAGTGGACATTGCTGCCGGTCGATTGCCTTATTATGCATTTCTATCAACGGACATTTCGCGCACAGAAAAAGTACTTATCTAACGCCCCCTCTCGTGTAGCATATTCGCAGCAATGCCGACGACCAATCGCGATTCATTTCCGGGTGAATATCATCGGCCGTCGCCACCGCTTGCTATATACGTCTTGATGTATGTACGCAGCGAACGATAAGGTTGAATCCTCTGGCAAAAAGGACACATCTGCTATGTGTACTGATAAGAAAATGGTAATATCGACGGAGTGTTAACATTTGAAACTAGCACCGCGAGATGGCAGTAATATATACTTTACGATGTAATTGTAAGCTAGTTTTCTATAATAAGTATAAGGACAACTAATCTACACGATCATTTATGCTTAGCGTATCTACGAATCTGAGTTTAATGAACTTATATTTTTACAAGTGGTACAATAAACTTATTTATGGAAAAATAATTTATTCTTCGTTTATATTCTTTAATTTTAAAATATAATCAGAATAAATGAGAAGAAAAGAGAAATTTTTTTCGAAAATTATTTATTTGTAAAGAATATAATTTTATAAAGAAAGAAAAAATTTTCGGAATGGTTATGTTTTTCGTCTCTAAAAGTAGAGAAAAATAGAGCTATTAAGTAATTGAAAAAAATCTTTTTCGTATTATTAAATTGATTGATCAGTATATTAATGCAAATTTGCTATAAGTTTCACTTCTTGAATTCAAATAGTTATAATCTGAAGAATATGGAATCAGTTTACTGTTTAATTGCTTAATATTATCAGAAATAAAACCACATTTTTACTTTTACAGAATTTGTGAATTATTCAGAATTCGCGCTTAGTTAAACATGACTTATTCACCCATTGTATAAGTTACGCTACAAATGCGTGACTACTAATCAATGTTCTGATATGTGTGCGTATAAGTCTGTGTATCTATAAAACCTTGGAATTTCATTATCACGGCCGTAAAATAGTCATTATTTAGAAAAGTTTGGAGCGGCGGTGGCGAATGAAGTCGTTGGAAATGGCGATATTTATGCGCGGACGCGGTACTACCAGACGCGGGAAACGATAATAATTGACGGCCGCCTTTCCCAGTGGGCGAAATACGTCGCGCAAAAGACCGATGGCGATTTATCGGATTGAAAAGATCGACGGCGGCGGCGCGTTCCCTGCCGATGTTTTCGTCGTGTTATTAAAACCACGCGTGAATTATGCGCGCGGCATTAACGAGCGCCTGAAGCAACGCGATCGGATCGAAATCCGGTCAGCTCAGTTCGGAACAATCGGAATGATCGAGCACTCGAGTCGTTCTGATGTGAAATATATCGGGCAACTTGACCACCACAGCACAGTTTAAAACACGTAGTTCTTAAATTCAACATTAACAATATCGACGTTGTGAAAATACGCCCGATAAATTATAAATGATGCTGTGATTTTTTTGTAGACCTTGCTTCTCACAAAAATTAACATTATCTCCAATATTTTTTGCAATTTAATTTACGATTTCTTTTTATTGTTTTGCGCATGTATAATCAATGGCATATGATATTTTCGACTTGGGCTGTAGAAAAAACTTTCTACAAAGATATTATTAGCTCTTATGATATTATTCTTTATGAAAGAAAGAAAATGATAAAAAAAGATTGTGAGATGCTGCCATCAGCAAGCGATTTCGCGCCAAAAATATGGAACGAGTGATTAAAAAATCCTTGACTTTTGACTTTTTACAATAAAATAAATTAGTGATCTTTTTTTTTACATAACTTGAACAAGCGTTACTGGATGTAATATTAATTTGACTAATGAACGTCAAATGCAGTAATGTGATAAATTTACGCTGACAATTGCCGACTCATCTTTTTTTTCTTGCTCAAATTCATTGGGAGCGGCGTTCTGGTTCATTTGTTTTATTGATTAGAGGTAACTTAATTCATGATTAGACTTATATTGAAATATATTTATGCGTAAGAAACGCCGTGTTTTAGAAGCTTTAGAAGAAAAATTTCTAATTGTACAATTGACGCATCACATTCACAATATGGATCGTATCTTTTTGGAGAAATGACAAAGGCTGATGCGTGTCCAAACTAACTAACAATTGAACTGACCAAGTTCATTTTAACACAAAGATCTAACTTCTTCTAGTCACTAGTGTCGAAATATGATCTTATCCTAGATGTACATAAAGCTCGATTAGAATCACATTTGTAACAATTTACGACAGGGAATATCAAAAGGGATAAATCGCATCCTACGACATCTGTCAAAGTTTTTCCGATTGTTAAAAAACCGGCTGCGTGAATTGCCACGCGATATAATCGTCGATGGGGCGCGGTTGACAAGCAAGAGAATCCATTTTTCTGTCGTACCGTTGCGTTGCGTCGGTCTTGCGCCCGTTTTCGAACATATGTTGCCGAGTTTGGGAGAAATTTGAGAGGTAGGAAATCCGAGTGCATCGAATCAAATATAGTGTAGCAATCGAAACTCGTTTCTCGAAAAATAATTCTGACATGATATGGCATTGGCGGTGACGGTGCGGCGTCGCGTAGTGAACGATCGTCGCCGCACGGCACGGATCACTCTTCATCTAGGAATTTCTGTTCAGGTAGTCACAGACAGGGGATACAGAGGATACAGGGGATAGGTCACAGAGAACGGAGGAGCGCGGAGTTGTTGCAGGCTGCACGTACAACTCGGGACTCTTCTTTCTCTTGAAGGGCGGAGCACTGTCCATCTACCTGGCCGCAACCGGGGGTATAAACGTAAGGCATTCTAATAATAACCTATGGGAACTGCGTTCAAAAGCATGTCGGGATGCGGGGGAAGAGAGAAATAGATAGGGATAGACAGAGAGAAAGAGATCAGGGCCCTCAGTCCTAGTATGGTTGAAGCGGGAGATTGTGGTGAAAGAGGAGGATGGGAGAGGAATTAGAGGGGCTTAGCCTCGTGGAGCCTATTATGAGCGCAGCGGGTGTGGGTGGACACACCGATTGCAGCGCAGGCGAATCTTCGGAGAAGCCAAAGGGATAGAGAGAGAGAGAGAGAGAGAGAGAGAGAGAGAGAGAGAGAGATAGAGAGAGAGAGTAGAG
>NW_012130080.1:831324-833095 GCF_000143395.1 Atta cephalotes | reverse complement strand
GAGAGAGAGAGAGATAGAGAGAGAGATAGAGAGTGGCTTGAACAGATTTAGGCATTTTTCTCCTGATTTTTCTAGCGTGCTGCGCTGAAAGCCACCTGTCGATATTTAATGCGATAATGTCCCGTCGCGTGTGACTGAAACGTTCCTCCGCCGACTTCGATGGACGACTCGGACTTGACTGACTGATGTCCGACGTGTCGTCGTCCGATGGTATGGTCGATCATCTCCTCCTTTCTTTTGGAGAACCCTCGAAAGATTCCCGTGGGCACGATGCCGAGTTTTTTTTTCCGACGTTGACAGTAAATCCACTAACATGGAGAGGCCAAATGGCGGCGATGAGTATCGTAAGACGGAAGTCCAAATCACTCCGATTTCGATTATTTTTAGAAATACGTGATAAATGGTTTTCCCTCATTTTTTTACAGTTTGATTTTTTTCGTTCAATGTTCAAAGTTGGACACTTGTAAAAACAACAATTGAAAAGGAACAGTGTAAAAACCTTATTCAAAAATATTATTTATATATGTTTGTTATTTTTGTACACATAATTAAAAAAATTCCTAAAGATTATGTATACGTGGAATTATATTTTTAATCTCTTACGACTTACAATTAGTATCAAAAAAAGTTATTATTGTACCTAACGTTGCTATAATTAAATTGTAATCTCAATTGACACGACTTTATTCGCGACTGTCCTCATCCCTTTGAAATGATGGAGTGTTAATCAAATTTAAGGTTGATGCGAAGCGTTCAGGGAGGATCGCGGGGTGCATTGCGAGGGTGGCGGCGATAGTTCGTCTTCACCAAGAGGCCGCTACCAAGTCGTTTTTACTCGTTCAAGTCGGGCAGAACCGCGCGACGGAAAGGGCCGCACGGGACGTGTGAGGTTTTAAAGAATGGTTTCCCCGTAGCGCATCACTCTTCCGTGCCGGTTAAGGCCTCTCCTCGTCGTTTTATCGGCTGTGTTTACACCGGCTCCGGATGAATCTTTTTCGAGGAGAACTTCGCCGGCGTGTCGGTGTCCGTTAGAGAAGAACGATCGTCTTACCACAGCCAGATAACTCACCTGTCCAATCGCGTCAAAACAAAGGATCGCGTCACAGATGTGTCACGGAGGCCGAGCAAAAACGCGGTTTTCGAAAGGGATCACGTCACGCATGTGATGTTGGCAAATCACTGTTGCGCCATTGAACCACACTTTCAAAGTCAGTGTATCTTAATCGCAGTATCGAAAATCGCTTGATTCTCTAGGGATATGCATTTTCTCTCAAGAAAGTTTGCCCTAAAAACAATTTTAACGATACGATGTGATATGTTTAAATTCTGATCATGATATCGCATAAGAAACATTCATAAAAATCTCATTTACTTATTAACATACTATATGTTCGATAATTACAAAAGGACAGAAAGTAATACGTATAAAAGTACTCTATATTATAATAGAGTGTTACGCTCACATAGGGAATGGTATTACCAAATTATAGCTTTACGTTCCAACGTTGACGATAATCAAAGCATGAGAAGTCGTAATTTGCATATTTACCGTAAAAATATACACGGCAACCGGACAGATTAATCAACATCGCAGACGCGGCGAGAATTTTTCAACGTATGACGGACAATGTATTCGTCACTCACATATCTGATGTCGAAAGGCGCTACATGCTGTCATCGATAGACGAGACTACTCCGAGTCGTTTGGGCCGGTACTTGTACCGCCATAACTCACCCTCGTATAATTACGGGGTATTCTCTCTCTCTCTCT
>NW_012130080.1:824707-828856 GCF_000143395.1 Atta cephalotes | reverse complement strand
GTTCTCTCTCTCTCTCTCTCTCTCTCTCTCTCTCTCTCTCTCTCTCTTTCTTCTTCCTCAGTCGTTTTTCCGCCTTCCATTTTCCCTCTCTTTTTCTCTTTTGCTGACTTCTTTCTTTTGCTTTTATTAACGCTTTATAAATCGTGGCTAGGCGGCCATTTACCTGCGGCATGCAGGTATAAGGAGCGTGTCACCTGTTTCGAGACATCGTAAATAACAGAAATAACACTATCTTAAGTTCGATATGGGCCTCACTCATCGGAACGTGCGACGACGAATGATAGACGGCGTTCGAGATATTTTTTTTCGCATACCAGGCAAAGATCAATGATCCCGGATGTGCTACTACCGATAATGAAGAATTTATTTAGTAGACTGCTATTTTTCGATTTATACATATGTTTTATTATTCTATCATTTTTATCATTTTCTCTTTCAATTAATTATTTATCATGACATTTATAACGTTTCTCATGTCAGTGTCTTTACAATCAGTGTCTTTTGCGCCAGAAAAATTATTACACCAACAATATCTAATAATAATGATAATAATATTAAACGATATCTCGCGCGCGATTATGATTTCTTATTGCGCAACCTGTTTCTTTCAGTATCGTTTTAGAATAGAAAGAGGGAGAAAGAGATACGTCTCGAATCGTGAGTAATTAACTTCACTGCACTCGTTCGCGACTCATGGCGTCAGGTCGGATAATCAATAACGCCATAACGAGACGGCGAGCATAAGATTGAAACGTTTCGCCGTCACTGCGCTCCTACTTGAAAAAGAAAGAAAGAAAGAAAGAGAGAGAAAAATAGAGAGGAACAGAGAGAGATTGGACGTTCTCGACAAACGACTCTGTCAGATCGATGGATCAGTAAATGCCGCATCGGATTGTTTAGCGGAGGACCGGCTTGCTTTCGATAACTGCCACGCACTCCAGTCAGGATGAGTTCGCGTCTTTCGAAGTTCTCGAGACGAAGGAAAAAAAAGAGAGAGAGAGAGAGAGAGAGAGAGAGAAGCGCTAAGTGATGGACGAATGCAGGTCAAACATTTCCTTAAATAAAAGCAACTTGTACTTTTTCCAAAAAGTCGGTTAGCCCTACGAAGTGAGATCTGTAATCACGATATCATTCATATGTTCCTGCGGCGTTATTTCACCAAACTGAGAGAGAGAGAGAGAGAGAGAAAGAATTTCAAATTTATTCATCAATAAAAAACTAAATTACATGTTTAATGAATACAGCAATTAGTACAAGGTAATATTAATATTTCGCAAGAAAGCATAAAAAAATTGTCGGATAAATTATTTAAAGGAATAAATTAACGGTGTTTCACATTAATGTATAGTATGAGTAAAAAATTTCGGCACGTGTTTGCGAATCACGTGTTACATGTCCTGAGAACTCGGAAAGAGAAAGATCGCGTATTTTATTCACCGTTATCTTGCGTGTAACGTGTGGAAATTTTATACATTTGCAAGTGACGACGGAAACATGCAGCCAAGCTGGGGATTCACGTCGTGTTATCATTATAAGGGTACGTGCACGTGTGCGTACGTTTACATAGGTAGACTAATGATGTTTGATTTTTTGTTGTAGATAATATTTCTTATTTGAGAATTTCATTTACTGCAGCAAAATATAGTACAACATTTTCATGGCAACATCATATCGATTGGAAATTACCTATTTTTTTATTTTTAAATAATCCTACCCCAAATATTATCCAAAATTGCACTTGCATCCAGTATTGTTAGATATATACATAATTTTCTTCTAATGTGACGTCTATAATTTTTTATATATCGAATTCTGAATCGAGAAGCATTAATGTTATCTGATAGATGTAATTCCTTGTCCATAAGACACATCTTCAGACGTTTGACAGACATTTAAACGAACGTGTCTCTCGTACCTTGGATGCTTTGAGGATCAGGAAATTTAGTCCTTTGAGAAAATGTATAAACTCGATTTTGTACATATTTAACTTGATCTATGCGGCCAATTGTATGATGAAACAGCTTTCATGGAAGGACATTATCGTGATTAGAAACAGAGAAAGAACTATATGAAGCCTTGCCATGTCTCTCTCTCTTTTTTCTTTTTCTCCTTCCCTCATTTCTCACGATATCCACTTCGCACGCCCTCTTATCTAATAGCTTTGACAGCAACTCGAGAAACGTAATGAGACATAGCTTGCATACTGAGTGGTCTTTAGTCACGGGATTTGAATCTCGCAGTATATGTAAATAACTTAGATTCGTAGAACGTTCATTTGTCATTTTCTTCTGTAAATCAAATTACATTTTCACGTATTAACTTAAAAGAATTCTCTGGCCACAGATTCTGTCTTTCTTTTTTAGATACAATCGAATAATTGTAAGAAACAATGAAGATCAAATCTTGAATTAATAATATTATATCTCCGCCGGTTAAAGCATGATAATTTAGTTTAATTCTATATCACACATTGCTTTTCTATTAAAGTAAATAAAGTTTTTGTTTATCGTAAATATTGAAAGTTACCTATTCTGACAACACCGAATCTCAATGATTCAGCTTGAATAATTATCAGGAAAATACGAACTCTTACATCGAATTAATTTTAAGCTTGCCGATGTGAACATCTTGGGCACAAATGCGACCGGTGTAGTAGGCTTTTCGGTGACTGTCTGGACCGCCTCGCTGCAAGAGGATGAAGGAGAGAAGGAGAGATCTTCTCTGATACCCTAGCGACCCCAACTCTCCTGCATCCCGCGCACAGCCGGCCTGCCAGTCATTCGTGAGGGTTTAGTCACATTGGAATTTGTCGGAGAATATTCTGTGCTGTAGTTCTCTCTCTCCCTCTCTCTCTCTCTTTCTTTCTCTCTTTCCTCTCTGTCTTTTTCTGGGTCTTTTACCCGATCGAAATATATATTTCTGATATTCCTTTTGTCATGACATGCAAGAAGCGAGATGGAGATGCTTTTTGTATGAAATATTTCTCGTTAAACGCGAATACGGAAATTAATAGTATTCGGTTTTCAAATAACCAAGAGAGTAAAAAAGAATTTTAATTATTTCAATTTTATTATTTCTGTGTGCACGAGAAAATAAAACAGTAAAATAATGATAATTAATTTTCTAAATTTATAATGTTTCTGTTTACTTATTTTATCTTTCAAAAAATCTGCCTTTGTTTCTTATTACTCTTATGTTAGTTTGTAAAAAATTCAATTGATTCTTTCTTGTAGTGACGACGGTTCCCAACGATTTTTTTGTCAATACGGTTCTCGTGTACTTTTAGATTAAATTAATTGACTTGTATTTTAACAATTGTAATTCCTAATGTATCGCCTACGAAATATCTCTGACTATACTGCGAGAATAACAGAAACAAAATATTATTCTTTTTATCGTCCGCCATATTGCTGTTATCTTTGATCAAGTAGTTGAGCATTTGATTGCGTTGCAATAATAAAAATCGATATGTCATTACGATGCAGCAAGATGCATTCATTCAAGTATAATGATAGAACAAATTGGTATAGTCATTGCTGTTTTTTTTTTTTGAGTCATTACTATAATTGACATTAATTTCAACTTTGTTATTTTTTTCTAAAATTACATCTATTAAATTATTTGTAAGAAGATACAAAAGAATAATAGTTTGGTATACAAATCGCGTTTTTCCGAACAACTTATTTGTCTTTCAGTATGACATTATTATTTATTCACTTATCATGCTTACTTTCGTACTCGGCACACGATTATAAGCAAAACGGTGCAACGAGAATTTCAGTTCATAAAGTGAGGGTAGCGGCGCCTAATGACGAGATCAGATTTCCATCTTCATTTCGGATGGTAATTTATGCTACGCGTAGAACTCGCACGTCGCTAAGACGCCCACATAACTTCGTTGCCTGTCTATCACTATTATCGCTAACATAAGAGCGAGCGAATGACTCTCTCGTCCGGATTCGCTTGATTTCTTTTATAAAAAGCATCGTTCCTAGCGACTGCAACGATCACTCGATATCATTAGATTTCAACTGACGTTTCTTCCGACGATTATCGCTTTGGTCGAACGTATCATAAATCTGCAGATATTATGGTGATTATTTAACTTCGACGATTATAATTGTGGACGAGAAGCTCTCTCTCTCTCTC
>NW_012130080.1:818781-821555 GCF_000143395.1 Atta cephalotes | reverse complement strand
GACTCTCTCTCTCTCTCTCTCTCTCTCTCTCTCTCTCTCTCTCTCTTTCATTATTTATATAATAAATATGTGCGTCTGTTATTAGCGCGATTATTTCAAATTTGGCATAGAAAAAAGAATTTTCTCCGATTGCATTGCGCGGTCTTGCAAAGGGAGAAGGACTTTCTCGTTCGATTCAGGGTGATAGGTGCGCGCGCGTAGCTCGCAAGGGCGAACTACCGGTTTAATGGGGCGCGGATGTGCGTTCGTAGGGGTGTCGCATTCACCGGGATGATCGATCACGGGTTATCCACCCTTAGTCTGTTATAATGCGCCACGCAGTATATATACGCATAGGTATCTAAGTCGTCTGTCCGACCGACGGCCTTCCTTTCGTCTTCTGAGCATACTCAACGATAATAAATTGCATACTTTGATATTAATATATCAGCAATCATAGTTGAATAATTGAATATGGCAAAATATACTAATCACATCGCTACCTGATTTGTTGCTATCGAATCTAAAGGCCGAGTATTGCCCTATGATAGATATATGTCTTTGCATTTGTAATATTGTCATACGTCTTGTGTGACAGAAGTTTATCAAATGATAGTTGACAATTAAAGTGTATACGTTACATATGTAATTTTAATTAGTATAGATGTGGACGCAGTTAATCATTCGAATCGATCTATAAGGAGATTTTTAAATTCTTTGATTTTTTTTATTTGTATGCACAACTTATTTGCATACACTTTTGGTAAATCGCAATATAAATTCTTCTCGAAAAGATATGAGCCGTCTATTCGTACAATTTGCATGATTTTTGTGAACGTCGACGAACTAAATCTATGCGAGTTGCACGCCGTGAGGGATAAGACGCTCTCGTTTCATTACTGCGCAATTTTAAGCAGATCGTCGGTTTACTAACAGATCCCTTTTTCTCACGACCAGTTATTCGTACGAGTGGCGACGCTCAAGAAAACACGCGGATGCATGCGGCCGCTAGAATTTATGCGCCTCTCTAAAAACTATAAACAAAGTAGAGAGTGTCGCTCGTTCCCATGATACATCCCAAATAAGTGGCCGAGGGTACTCAGGGAATTCGGTAATTCGAGAGCTTTAATCGGATCGGTGTTATGTTTCGCGAACCCACAACAATAATGTTGCTGCGCGCTTTCGCGGTGTTATCGAATGTTCTTTTGTTACTGAACGTTCTGTGCTCCAGCAACAACATTGATTACCATTCCCAACTAATTTTTACATTTTGCGATAATCGAAGAATATATGCATTTTTCGTAAGTGCAAATATAATGGAAAAAAACATCTTCACTGAATTGTATAATGTAGCGGGCTACTTCGAGTCTATTGTTTATAAAAATATACGCTATAAATTACACAGCGTCTATATATAATTATTCCGACCATGTCAGAATGTTATCTGATGAATGAAGAGAATATTTAATTTCTATGTCGTTGGTCGATAGGATTGAATCTCGCTTAATCCGTAGTTCGCTTAAATGCGGATCATATATTTAATCTGAGTTGAGTTGAGATGATTTATCTGTGATATTATTAGTGATATTATTAGTGACGATGTAATTTCTTGCAATTTATGCATAATAATTAAAGAACCGAAAATCATTTTAAATTTATTAATCAAACAAACAATTTATTAATAAATTTAAAATTTATTTATTATTTGTTGATTTGTTTGAAAATATAAGATTATCGAGACAGTTTTAGTATTTTCAAAATACTAAATTTTTTATCGGAATGTTTTGACGGAAGCTTGAATGCTTTATGTAGGTATATTTAAAAAACTATTATATATAGGTGTTGTTAATAGATGTGCGATTTTAAATTAAAAAATAAAAAAAAATTTAGACAAAAAATTGACTATAAGAATATAGAATTTGCGGTAGGCAAAGTTCATAAATTTTGCTCAAACTTTTTAAAGCGAGGATTTATATTACTATTTCGCGATCAACAGCCTAAATTAAATCTGCGGAAGATTCTCCGCGCATGAAGCAGTGGACCTTCCACAAAAGGCAAACAATCGGTATACATCGCATACGAACACGTTTCCTGCTTCTGTTCAGCTTAACTGTATAGACTTTGACATTTTGTTACGCCCCTTTCTAACACAATAAGAGAGACAGTAGGGATGTTTCACAGAATTACGCACGAATAGGAAGCAGGTTAGGGTCGCGCACAATCACATTGTATCAGCTTTACCAATGTATTAATGCATGTCGTCTGAAATTCCTTTTCGTCTATAATACTTGTAATTTTATTTTCATAAATGTGCATTGGAATGGTCATTCTGACTAATTCAAGTGCAATGGTCGAAATCACTTAAAATAATACTTGTTAAATTTTCTGAGAAATTTACAAGCATGAGGCATAAATTAGAAATTATAATTTAATTGTTGTTGATTATATGATGCATTACTGTTTCATTGCACATCTTATTATTTTATATTTTTTATATACATTTAAACACTTAATTTAATTTGTAAATCCCAAATTCTAGTTGTCAAGCACGTGGATGTTATATAGATCGTAGAATACGGAAGAGTAGTGAGGGTGGCAGCTTTCTCGGCTCTGATGACGTTTATCGAATTTTTCGCAGGGCCACTTAGATAATTCGCAGCAGGCAGGGGGCTTACGTAAGAATCGATCATTCTCTGGCGTCAGAGAAATTTAATGGCTCGTGGCTTGCTGCGCGCGCGCGAGCGAGCGAGCGAGAGAGAGAGAGAGAGAGAGAGAGAGAGAGAGAGAGAGAAGAA
>NW_012130080.1:812611-818761 GCF_000143395.1 Atta cephalotes | reverse complement strand
GAGAGAGAGAGAGAAATCGAAATTCTTCCCTTGTTACTATTGACAGATGTACGACATAGCTGGATCTCGGTGCTGGATCAATCACAAAATAACAAGCTTAAAATGCCCTTTGCACCCTCTAGTAGCTCTTTACAATATTCTGGAAATGCGAATTAAACGAGCAAAAAGGGGTACAAAAAAGAATTAATGATTGTGCACTTTCTTTGTTTGCCTACGAAAGGCAATTCATTGCAGCGTATGAATATCTGCAATATATGCGGATCGATTTTTGTCAGCAGAATATTTATGTTGCAAACAAGAAAGTTGTCTTTATAAAAGAATTTAAAGCTTTGTCTAAATGTTAGTTTGAGTGAAACTAACTCTGCTAGACAACTTTCTCTTTTATATTCTATGTCTTTTGTTATTACGAATAATTTTTGTGTTCAATATATTTAAAATTCTTTCTTCAAAAAACTTCTTAGAATATATACATATATTCTATAATTTTAACATTGAAATCAATAACTTTTCTTGTATTGTTATTTATTATAGTTGACTATCTGAATGGTCACACATTGGAATGGTTAATTTGATCTTCTTTAATTGCTTATTATAATTTATTATGTGACTAAACAAAGAATATTTTAACAATGTGGAGACGAAGAATTAAATGTTTGACAAAATTTTCCATAAAGAAATTTCTCACGATCTCTTACGATAAATTTTTCTTCCAAATGTTTAAATAACTTTAGTTTAATTTGATATAATCTCACCTTTCATATATGAAATGTATTTACTGCATCTATGAATCTTACAATTAATTATTATACTCGTATTTAAAGAATTAACATTGAATTGTAAAAATAAATAAATTGAATCCTAACGAAAAGACAACCTTTGCCTTCGCGAGTTTCTATACACATAAGTATATACACATAAGTACATTGATATACAGAGAAGACGCAACATAAAACATTCGGGAATCCAGGATTCATTATCCATTTGGTCGATGGCGTCCAACTCGGTGCCGCGCCGCCGTCGATCGATGGCTGCCGAAGCCGAACGCGGATGTGTCAATTTGCGATATTATGCGGAACGCGGCGTGTAAACGCGCGCCGAGGACGACGACGAGGACGGTAGAGTAGACGCGCGAGGACGAGGACGAGGACGAGGACGAAGCTGCGGCGAAGGGAGGAAAGTGCGGGATGAGAGAGTCATAAAATCGAGCGAAGTGAACGCCAGGAGGGAGACACTGAGTGATGTCGGTGACAGGTCGCCCGCCCTCCTCCACGTCCTCCTGCAACCGCCTCCTGTCGCTATTACTCACCGAACGCCGAATACCATTCAAAGTTCGAAACCGCACGTTCGCGACCCAATTCCTACGTAGAGTCAGCTGTTTGGTTCATTCAAAGCTCGATCGCTAGCGCCGCTGGCTTCCTGGCGCGAAATATCGGCTAAATTGTAATAAAAAAAAATAAAAGCTGATCACGTAGTCGCCTGCCATAATTGATAATTTCGTTTACGACTGCTGGCTATTGGACTTGTATGGACGAATGCGTTATCAGTTCTATTAAAAAACATTCCTTCAATATCTCTATTTTAGCAAATTCATTGTTACAAACAGTAAATAATTTCAATATAATTATTGTTACACATATATCATGTTTATCTTTCGCAAGAATAGATAATTCTAAAGAATTAGGTATTAGTAATACAAGAGTTGTAAGTATTTGTAACGTGATACATGAGTCAATATGTGTGCATCACATGTGCAGCACGTGCGTTTGACTATTCGCTGCATCAAATTTTCGAAATTTTCAATGTATAACTAAAGTCTTTTGTCCGACGTAAAAGTAAACATCGTGGTGATTTCTATTATTCATTTTGATTTGTCATTGTACGAATCATTGTATGAATAAATGACTTTAACATTTGTTTTATTATAATATATCTAAAACACACAACAAAAGAAACACACTAAATATGTATAAATATTTATCATTTGTACCAATTTATCATTTGTGCACCTTCCTCTTTTTTAGATTCGCCGAAGAATTTTTTTTGTTATTGTTTATAAGTGCTGTCCGATGTCAAATGATGACTGAATAAATTTATTTTAGATAAGATTATGAAAAGATTGCAGGCCATTAGCGACACTATAGTCGATGGTCAATTCTGGTAAATAAAATATTTATTGTACAGATACGTGCACGAAGGACTGTAATTTAGAAAAGAATAGTGAATTGTTGAGTTAGGATCAGCTCCAATTCCGCAAACTAGGATCAATAGGAATTTGTTCAGGTGGCTGCATTTGTAAAGTAGTTTGTAGAGAAACGGTGCGGTGGATTCTCTCTGCCAAGAACCACTCGCCATGCTGACTGTCAGTATTATCCTGCGTTCGCGCGCGCGCGCGCGCGCGCGTGACCGTCGGTTCGATCTGCTGAGCGCCAGTACGATAGGAGCAGTGCAGCTCTGAAAGCAATGTCAAATTTTTTATGCTGTTTGTCCCACCGACGGCACGTTCACATTAAATGCTTCAGTCAATCGTATTAATACTCGAAACTATTCGAAATTACTCACGTTTGTCATTATTCTCTTTCCGTTCTATGTATCGTATAGTTTTTATAACAATAAGGGAACATGATTTAATATGTTCGAATTAGAATATCAAACATTATTAGGTTGCATGTACATATTATTGATTACATGTGTTTCTTTAGAATCAACAATACTTTTGACAGTGAGATTGGAAATCAAATACAGAACATGATGGTATTTTTGTTTCAATCAGAGAAGAGTCTCGGAGTAAGGAGAAGCAAATACGAGGGAAACGCCTCGGTTGAGCGATCCTGGAATTTGGAGCGATGCGATGGAATGGGATGGAATCGGTCGACGTATCTCGCGAAAGACGAAGTATTTCACGAATGACGCTGTCCCGTCGTATAGTCGTAGCCATGGGCTCTTGATCGCGATCGTCGTCGCTGACGTCGTCGTCGGCGTCGGCGTCGTCGTCGGCGTCGTCGTCGTCATCGGCCGTCGGCAGTCTCGTTGGTAGTGGTGGTGTAGCGATGGCGGAGGATCCAGTGGTTCCGAGTCTGGCCGCGAGGGCGCTGAGACCGCGCTTGCTCTCGACCGGGTCCGGGGTCCCGATAGGCGGGAACAGTGGACGCATTGGCCGGTCTCGGTGGGCGTGTCTCCGCGTCTCCCACTCCGTCGCGTAGCACGGCGCTGATTGACAGTTGGCGAACGACTGCGGACGGCGCAGGATCTAAAACCGCGCTAGGCGCTGCTCTCCACGCTCGCTCGCTCCGCTCTTCTCTCTACCCGTGCGATCTACACCCGGTTGCTTTTTCGTGGGGGAAACCTGAAACACGCATATCCCCGTGGCTGGCTTCGACCGCGCGCCCGCTACGTGTAACACACTACGAACCTACCACCTTCTGTCCGCCGGAGTTACGAGTGCCACACGCAGTAGTAGTCACGGTCAGGGAGGAGGGTCGCCCGCCGTCTCGCGGACAGCTCTTGCTCGCGCGATCTCCTCTCTCGACTCGCGTCGCGATCCTGTGGTTATATCGCGTACCGCCCGTCGCGTCGCGTCGCGTCACCTCGCCTCGCCTCGTCTCGTCTCGTCTCGTCTCGTCTCGTCTCGTCTCGTCTCGCCACGCGTCACGTCGCGTTGCGTCGCGTCGCGTCGTGTCGCGTCGCGTCACGTCGCGTCCATCTCGCGTCTGTAACGTCTCGCACTCGCGTTCTGCTAACATCGTGCGTGCGTGCGTGCGTGCGCGATTATTCCGAAAGAATACCGGCGGCGCGGCCGGTGTTAGATTAGATTAAAATCCGAGCATCCGTAAAGGCGCGCAACGTGTAAAGGTGTAAAGGCGGCAACCGCGGAGTAACGAGACCGGAGCAGTGAGGAGTTGAGCACACGAGACAACGCGCGCCGCGCCGTGTCGTGGCAACGCCGCCGTCACACCGTGTGCGTCACGCGTTTCGCGTCGCGTCTTCGCTCGCTGATCGCTGATCGCTCCCGTAAACGCGCGACGAAACACCCGCGAGGTGCGAGCATACACGTCGGTGCATAGTGCTTGCGTCGTGGCGCCCGTCGTCGTCGTCCTCATCTTCGTCGTCGGGCGTCATAGTGGCTCTCACTTGGTGTCGTGAACTGGAGAATGTAACGTGTTCCTGTCTCTGTCTCTGTCAGTGACATCATCGGTGATGATCGATTGTGTGGGAAACAGTGAATAGAAGCGGGACGTCGTCGTCGTGCGTCGCGGATGTGAAGGGAGCAGGAAAGTGAAACAGGACAAAAGTTAACTTTTGCAGAGCGCGAATATTGCGTCTCGATGCGGCACGTTCGCGATCATCTCGCGATCACCTCGCGCGCGAACGCGCTCTAAGTGCTCTTGTGTTTTTCTTCTAATATTATTGTCTTGTTGATATCACGTTGATATCGCTCTTGTCTTGTTGATATCGCGCGAAGGTCAAGCCACGTGTCCGTGTGCAAGCAACCGAACGCTCGTCCTTCCTAACAATATGCGGGATTGACGAGAGAAGCTCCGAGCACCCACGTGTGTGTGTGTTTGTGTGTGTGTGTGGACGTCCAAGGTGGTGTAATAACCGCAACGATGATGAGGAAGCACGTGTACTCGGCCCGAGCCGTTGTAGTCGTAGTCGTCGGAAAAATCATACCGCAAACGATACTCACCGCCGAACTGTGCTGACGCTCGTCCGCGACAGTTTGAATTTCACCGTCGGCTGCCGTTTCGTTTCGACCGACGCTGTCCTTCCTTCTGTGTGTATATGTGTATGTGTGAGTCTTTCCAAAATACTGAGGACGAGACGACACAAAAGGAAAAGCAGCTAGTGAGAAGAAATCTGCGGAGAGAAAGAGAGAGAGAGAAAGAGAAGGAAGAATTTCAGCAGAGCGGAACCGGAGCAAACTGAGTGGCGACGCAGTCCGACGGCCGAGGCTGAGGCCGATTCAAAAAGAAGAGGCACAAGAGAGGTGCCGTCGATCGCCGCGCCGGCCAAGTCTGGAATTTGGAACCGTGATCCCTTGTCCTTTTCCGTCGGACGACCTTATCGTTACCGTGAAAGCCCAGTGTCACGCAGCGCGTCCGAGCATTTAAGCTTAGCGCGCTATAACAGTGCCGAAAAAGTGTAGTGAAGTGTTGAGGCTCGCTTGCTTACATTGTGGGAAAATACAGCCGCTACGGTGGCTCAGCACGCAGAGTTCCCCGGCGCGGCCAGGGCGTTCATGGCGCAGCCAAGGGTATGTTTCCACTCATCTTTTCCATCATACATCTTTTTCTCGCTAGAGATGGTGTAGAGAATGAACGCGTTTAATCGGAGTTCGGACTTCGAGGATGATCCAGCTTCGAATCGGCTTGTCAAAAATACATCCCCGTCTTTCTTAGAACGATGTAACACATCGTTATTAACGAAAATCCATCGTGAGCTAAGATCCCTAAGATCATTCTTTCACTCGTTCTTCGCGAGTATTTTTTGGAGCACCGAGTGCTCCAAAAATGTCTAAATGAAAATTTCACTAGAATATCGAAATACTGTTGGGGGAAAAGTTATATCTTTTTTAAATCTCATGTTTAAAAATGAGGGTGATACGAGGAAAAAGTTTCTCATTACGCGAAAGTGATTGATTGTCCATCATTTCTGAATGCGATCGCGCCACTCGCAGACAGACAACATCTAATTTTCGTGGAGCTCCCGTTGCCACGTTTTTATCCACGACGCGATTTCATTTCTGAGAGGATTCTAGGAATTCATCGCGGCGCGTGAATTTATAAAACACAGCATTCCTCTTTTTCTTTCGCGCTGTATCGCGCCTCGAAAGAGAGTCGGCAGGTTCCATCTTCTTAGACTTGAACGCACGCGAGTCCGCGGCTGGTGGATTTGAATTGAGTTTCGTCGCCGTGTCGAAAGGGAATTTACATGTTGGCCGCCTCGGTGCTTTGTAACATTGTACCTCGTCGCGTTGTGGCGGCCGAAGAAAGAGAAACGACAGTCACACAAAAGGGCTGCTTTCGGGCTTGCCGAGAGCGAGTTTCTTATTCACGTGCGAAATTCGAACGATTCGCGCGCACTCGTGTCATCGATATCGCCGATTCGCGAAGGATGCGGGAGAACGAGAGAGAGAGAGAGAGAGGAGGGTCT
>NW_012130080.1:805993-812591 GCF_000143395.1 Atta cephalotes | reverse complement strand
GAACGAGAGAGAGAGAGAGAGAGGGGCTTGCAGGCTCGTTTCATATTTACGTGTCGATTACACACATAGTAATCGAACGATTTTGACCGCGGCGTAATTACATCCGATAATCATAGCACAATACCGGGGAGTAAATTTTCTCCGGCCTCGATTGTGAGTCGCGACGACGACGCTTCACGCTCGTCGGTTCACCACCGACTTCTACACTCCTAAACAGTTGTATGGCATCCAAGAGGATCCGAATAGGAATCGTCTGTTGAATATTTACGCCCGTTACGAAACTGTTTCAGAACTCCGCCGCGCCGCGAAGAATCTTCACTGATTTCAGGCACACTCACGCAATCATAGGCTGAGTATTCACTTCGATATCTCATATCTCGTTTCCGAATATCCTTATCCGAATAATCTCGCGTTTCACAAATTTATTAACGCCTGTTTCGAATGGAAAGCGTTTCGTTAGATTTCAGAAGATAGGCGCGCAGAACTTCATAATTTTCATTCACTCACAGATTGCGTGATGACAAATGCATATGACATTACGAACGCTTAATTAAAACAAACGGTAAGTTGACATTCCGTTGTTGTTTTCAATGATGAAAGGCATCGCTACGCTCCGAAATGCGTTTCCATTCACTGTGTCTCGTAAACATTTCTAATGTGTCAAAAGTTAGGCGCATTATTTCTTCATTATTCTGCACTAACGTGATAAATAATTGCAATATTATTCCGGTAATAGATTATTGTCTATGATAATTCAATTAAGTATCATTGAAATCTTCTTTTTACAATAAACGCCCGGAGTGACACGAACTTAATGAATGTTTCAATAAATCTGTAGTAACTCTTTAATATATAGCGTTCGTATCATATAATATAATAATAATAATAATAATAATAGTGCAATATTAAATATTATTCATTTTCGTTTTATGAAATTTTCGGTTTTCCAAATATTCTTCTTTCTACTTATTAAAATCTACTTTAATTTTATATCAAAGCTCTATACTCTTAATTTTATCTAATACTTTAATGTTGATAATGTCATATTTATCTAAATTTTGAATTTAAAATTTACCGCGTCACAGAGACCGCAAAATTTAGATCCTTTTTCGAAGAATTAATCAGCTCTCGCTTCACTGACGGTTTCTTGTTCAATTCAGCGGTCAAATGTAACGAATTGCGGGACGAATAGCCTTGTTATAGCCTTTTACATTCACTTACAACAAATCTGTCAAAAAAATTTATACCTACGTGTTCTAATGCGTGACTTACTTATTATTTAATGTATGTCTAATATAAAAAAATATAAATGCCTATTCTCTGATACATAAACTATTACAAGTAATTTTTTAAGATTTGTTGTAATAAATATTATATTTACGTATGATTTGCGTTATATTCTTCATGGTTACAAAATTATGTTTCTGGCTGTCGGATATAATAAGTTTCTTTCTCAATGTGTTTTTCAGTTTGATATTGTTTGTGCTTAATAAATATCTTAAAGTTACGTAAATCCGATTATTGTAACACTAAAATAATAATGCGCGAAGAAAGTTTTATTTTTTGCTTTTGATATGTAGATATAGGTGTATCATGACATTCGAAGAATTTTTTATCTTTCGTATTATACCGAGCAAGTAGCAAATTATATTTTCAAAGTAGACTGCTGTAGATCAAAGTATATATCTGTGCAGTTTTCATTAACCGCAATGTTAATATGTGTTTCTTTAAAAAAAACAACTCTATATTACTTTTAGTTTTATATCTAATACTTTAAGTATTACAGTTTTTACAAATTGACATTCTTGATAAATGTTTGAAATGTACAGTTATTCTAAAAAAATATATGTGTATCTACGTTTTTGAGTTGTGTGTCGATGCTCGGCATATTTTCGTTTCGTGTAAATTCAGAATACTTGATGTAAACTCGTTTCGAGATTCGAAGTGAAGGAATTGCGGATGAAATTCGATTGCATTGACACTTTTCGATCATTCAGTGTGTAGTGTTAAACAGACCGTATTGATTCCGATAACTGAATCCATGCAAAAGCAGTGCTTCTCGCACGCCGATAACTCGCATGTTTACATGCTTTACGCGTGCGGTATTGTGATGTGATTCGTATGCAACTTTTTTCGACTCCAATCTCTTTTGTTGCCCAACTTTTAATGAGATAACGATAAATTCTTTTCGCATACTTATGCTTCTATACAGCTGACTCATTCTTGCTAATATATAAACAAGAATTAAAATCGTATAATTTTAGTTTTCTCCATTTTTTTTACGTTAAGAAATGTTTCTTACATCAATTTTCATGTCTTCTTTGCCAAGAATAAATATTGGTGATACATCCACAAGGTGTTAATTGTGTTAAAAATACTGCTGCAAAAATAGTTCTCAGTAAACCGGATATAATGAATATTGACAATTTCAGGCAAATAATATGTTTGCATCTGGTACCGTCGGTGTCTTAATCGCAGTCGGATCGTGCAGAACGATTCAACACGCGCTTTTTACCGCTCAATTCCGCTTCGTCTCGTCGTTCAGTCCTGGTTGCGCTTGCAAAATTGCCGAAACGTGCGTGCGTGTCTGTTTCGATGGATCGCAAACTCTTTTGCGTGCAACACGGAGAATTCTTTAGATCGGAGAAAGCGACGTCTACAGCAAAGCTCGGTCCTTGACAGGTGAATTTTTGCAATGACTTAACGCTCCGTCGCAGGTTGCAAAACATTTACGAAATACGATAAGTACTTTGCTAAATGCGCGCGACTGCCGAAGGAACAACAGCGAGTATCTGCAAATTTTTATCTGTTTACTACCGATGACAGGTATCGTAAATTCAAATGGTCGCAGATGCATACAAATATTAAATTTATTTGCTATTACTGGCAGTAATTTTATCAACTTTTAATTTTATTTATTTTTGTATTGTTTTAAAGGTCTATCGATATTTATTTTAATGAGAAATGTGATCATTTGCAAACTTTAAATTTCTGTTCGTTAGTTAGGAATAAACTTCAATATCGTAGACCGTCTCCATTTCTACTTGTTTTTTTTTTTAATCTGCTATTTATTTTTACGTGTCTCTATATATTATTTCGCATTTATTTTTTTGATCCTTCCAAACCTCGTTCTCGTTACAGTTAGAGTGAGGAATGAAAAGTATGTAGCATCTAGGAGCTGAATGAAAGGTGCAATGAATGCATTTCGCATGAGTGGCGTGTACGTTTCGGTGAGGAAAATTTGTATCCGTAGGTATAACGCGATAGCGCGTTTAGGATTAAAAATTCCAACCGCGAGAATGGCGGACGGCTCTTCGACGACGAGGATCCGATTTTTCGTCGTCCGTCGGCGCTGTACCGCCATCGAATGAGCCGTGATTATGTATTTATGGGCATCCATCAATCACTTTCGCTCTCCCGATTGCGGATATCGGCCTTTAGCCTACGGATTAAAGTCGTATCGATTTCTCGCCGTTCCCTATTGGCCGTGCGCGCTGCGTCGCTACCGTTTTTTCCTTTTTTCGTCTGGACAGTCGTTAGGCATATTCATGCGCGAGATAAATGGGCCTAACTCGGTTCGATTCCCGCGATTTAGAGCTATATGGTGGGCGCCGCTCGATATGAGCCTAATTCCGTTTTCCAAAAATATGTACTTCGTAGTAAGGGTGCGACCATTCAAATGCAATCATAAACCTGTCAAACGTTTAATCAAACGTCGAGTAGTTTTACTCAAGCAGTGTCTCAGAAATTATATCTCTCTCGCGTTGTGCCATGCCTTATTACTTTTGTAATATATTGTGTGTGTAATATATTCTCATAAAAATTAAAAGATGCTGCAGACGTTTAAATTCACCAACTTGCAATAGGAAAAAGTGTATGTAAAGTTTGTTTGTTTTATATTTTTAACTGAAAAAGGAGAACTCTCTATATTTATATTACAAAGTAAATACAAAATAATTGTCATTACGAAGGAACGTTTTGTCTTACTAGAATTACGGTAATAGCGTGACCATGTAAGAGTTAACTGCACGTTTTGCACTACCACGATTTATATCGTTGAATTTTCTATTCTAACATAATGAGAAAAGAGAGAAGGAAGAAAGAAGCGATACGAAAGATAGCAAGGCGCGAGCTTACGAGAATTCTATCTGATTTTATACCATGTGCTTGCGATAATTGAATTTCTAAGGAAACTAATTACTGTCGTGTGTAATAATTATACTTCATGTATCGCGTAATCGTATGCGAGAAAAGTAGTAGAGAAAAGAAAATTTTAAATGTGAAATGGACGTTAAATGCTAAACGAAATCAAATTTGAAATAGAAATAACTTGACTGATTGAAATGGGAATAATATCTTCTATACATAAATAAAAGATATCGCAATGTTTTTTTAAATATTAATATTGATTCTAAAAAAGTAGATATAGATAATACACATACAAGAGCGTTTCTTTATTTTTTTCTTATTTTCATTTAAAATACTGGCGACACTTTTCCCTTTCTCTTTCTATACGATATTAATATAGCAAAAGCATTCTTAAATAGTTTAGTATTGATGCTTATCGATGTTTGGCCAAAATTTTTTATTATAAATTGTAAATTGTCATTTGGCGCGTTAAATAATAATCAATCTATCTCGATTATATTTGACGCCAGGCGGTCCTCCCCCTTGGTGAACGAGTTTTATTTTTATGCCGACACTAAATGTCAAATGAAAATTTCGACGCAAAAGTTTGTTTCGAAATAAAACATTATGGCTGACGTGAAGAGCTCGCGAATATACTTGCCGATTTCGAAGTGAGTTTGCTCCGCCGTCAAACGGTATCGAGAGTCTTGCCTTTTTCTCTGCGAAATCTTGATGATACCAATGACTCTATTTTCTTGTCAACGGATTAAATTAAAAGAGTACATAAATTAAATGTGAAAATAACACTCTCTCAATAAAAATAGCATTATGTGAAAATTTATTTGGTAAAGTTACATGTCGAAAGTGATAATCCTGGAGGATACCAAAGGCGAATTTTATTTTCCCTCGGAAATCTTTCACATGGTGAAAGATTTTTTTCCATTGCATTGCTCGCACGAGAAATTAATAGCCGAGTGAGATATTTTTTACGTCTCTGATATTTTTTTCGTACGATACATTATTGATTTTGTGAATTGATGTCAACTCCAGCTGCGTAGTATAACGAAGATCGAAGCAAAATGTTACAAGAGAAGATCACAAGAGAAGTGAAAAAGAGAAAGAGAGGAACAAAGGACCAATGCTGTCGGATTATTGGTGTTTATTTCGTCGGCTCGCAAAATTCGCCGACGGCGGCATCTTCATCACTCGGCAATTTTCTGAATTCTCTCAGTGATCCGCCGGCTCGCGATATATTCTACCAATTTATATTTTCACCCAGAAATAATCGCGCACAACACACACGAGTATTGCAGAGCAGGCGAATACGACATGTCTTGTCTTTTTTACCTCCCCCGCCTCTGCCGCCTCCTCCCTCTGCGTTTTTTTTTTTCGCAATTTATACTGAGATGCTTAAGCGCTCGCCTTGACCTATCTACTTATAAATGGCGGTCGTTTGTCAGGCTTTGCTAAATTTCCCTCGGTTCTTCGGCCTGCCGAGCCGGTTACAGCTGCGCGAAACCGAAGCGGCTCCGCGCTGTTTACGCAAAAACGTCATTTCCATACGTACGTCGGAATTCTCCCGTCTTGCATTAATCCCCATGACAGGACAAATTCGTATATTAACCTTAGGATGCATTATTCAATTTTTGCTCGAGACCAACGCGCGCAACATAATTCAGCACTTAAGCAGTATGAATTTTTATATGCATGCGACGTTTGTTAGATACTTTATTTCACAGCAGTATATAATATTGATAATGCTCGAAGGAATTAACTCAACTAAATTTACTTAATAAGAGAAGAGCGAAATAATTTATTTCAGAAAGAGAAAGAGACTAACCGGGTTCACTCAGTTCACTATAAAAAAGTAAAAATCCGTTTGTCTCTTTCTCGCACCATTTCCGGAAATATCTTCCATGTCAAGGCGGTCGGTCCATTGCTCGTACGTCTAGGTGACAGCTCGACATCGTCACGACGTCGCACTGTAACTTGTTCGTTTCGGTCACAAATTAACGCCGTCTGCAAATAGCGATTGTATTGTATATGACGCGCACGAGCTCGTTCTCTCGAACTGGCTTTGTCGCGAATCTTCTCGGCGACGTTGACGAGGATGACGACAACGACTACGAGCATAACGACGAGCTTCGTCGTCGGTAGACGTTCATCGCAAGTCGTCCATGATCGCGTCTTGAGACACAACCTTTTATCCCGCTTCTTCTTCCCGCTACCCTTTAAGATATTCCGCTCGCCGAGTGATATCTTCATACTGCCATGACGGTGAATTATTGTTCACAGCCTTTTTCAGTTCTCCAGTTCAGAGAATTTCGCATTCTAGACGCGACATGTTCGCGCGCTACCAGACAAGAATCACTTTTATGTCGTTTTTCTTGGATAAGTGCAAATTTTATCTGTATGAATAGAGAGAGAGAGAGAGAGAGAGAGAGAGAGAGAGAGAGAGAGAGACGACGAC
>NW_012130080.1:798564-805161 GCF_000143395.1 Atta cephalotes | reverse complement strand
TACTACTACTCTCCTCCCTCCCTCCCTCCTCTCTCTCTCTCTCTCTCTCTCTCTCTCTCTCTCTCTCTCTATCGATATGCTACACGTTCGAATTTATCCGACAATTAGTGCACTTTTGTTTGTCATCCATCAGCTTTGCGCGAAAACTTTATTGCTAGAAATCATCAGGCCTTGCCCTTTTTTGCGGTATTTCTAGAAGGTCGGTGCGGTTAAGCGTAATTGAAATACGCGGTTATTTATTACCGGTCGTACGGTGGTACGTAATTAATTATTTCTTCAACGATGATTAAATCTTATCTTTTTCCTTCATAGTGATAATGTAACGAAGAAAAAGTTGGCATCGTGATTCCATGAAAAAATTCCAATAACTGTCTTTTGAAAATAGAATATCAAGTCAAAAGCATTTTCTCTTTCGTCATTATATACAATAAGGTAACCTTTCATTATCTCATAAGTAGGACAGATTACATTTTGAAATATCTTGTAAATTAATGGAGTTTTTAGTTAAAAGCAAGAATTAAAATTAATTACTCGCTTTCTAAGAATTATTGAAATTCCAAATTTTTAAATAGGTTTAACTAAACTACTATTGTTTCACATTATATATTTTATCACTTTTAACTAACGATAAGTTGAATTTTTGAAACCGCTCAGTGCATCGATGATTGTGTACATAAAACTTTTCATTTCCTAAATTTAATTGCATTGCAATTGCATAAATACTATAACTATAAAACGCATGGTAGTTTACTGTTCTTAGAAGCGCCGGCTGCTTGTTTTACGAACTTGAAGTCATGAAGTTACGATTGATACAAGATTAAAAAAAAAGCTTAAAAAAAGACGTGACATTCTAATAGTAGTTTCTCGTGTCACCTTTTGAACGTTCTCTATCCACGTGTGCACTCTTGAGTCCTTGCGTCAATCGTTATAAACGCGCGATTCTAAATTTACGAGCCAACGCCAGAATAGACAGTGCCTATATTTAAATAAGAAAGAAACCCGAAGATTACGATATTAAGAAGTATTAACAGATAATTGCAAGCAATATTTTTAAGTTTGTAGATGAAGCTCTAATCTCATTTCAAGTATTCGATATCTAAATCGAGAGAACGTACCTATATACGTACGATTATTGACAATATCTTTGAATAAGAAAAAGCATTAGTAACTATTAGTATACGACTATATAAATAAGTATATTATATTTGTTTAAAGTAAAGTAAAATTTGTATAATTTTGTGGTTGCAGTACGATGATGGCGGGCTGCACGGGGGTTACCTCGAGGGCGGTGGCGGCGGTGGAGGCGCAGGGCTATACGATCCACATGGCAGTGCCCGCGGTGTTCCCGGTCTCCATCATAGCCCACACTTGGGAGGGATGGGTCCAGCCCACCCCCAATATCCACCGCCTCCTCCTCAGCCTCCACAACATGTTCTCGCGGCGGCAGCTGCGGCCGCAGCCTCCGCAGTGCCCGATGTCCACAAACGTGACAAGGACGCCATATACGGGTGAGTGAGATTTTCTGCATTTTTCTCTAATATATATATATATATATATATATAATATTATTTTTTATTATCGGATATCTCGGATACGGAGATGTGTCGAAAGTGTCGCGCAATGCGGTGCCGATCAGTAAAACGAGTATTATTGCGTGGTGATAACGAACACAGTCGTGTTCGTTAGTGCGTAGACTTCTAAATGCAGCTATCGCGATATTATGCACATTTTAGCTCACATTACGACGTTCTTTCATTTACGGTATAACTTTATATAGGTTTGAATACAAGTGCACAGTGACAATACCTAATAATTGTAGTAATCGCTGATGATTATGTGTTACGTTATAATCTGTCTCTACGTCTTACTTGTCAAATTTGCATAAAAGTATATATCGATAAGTGTTCCATTTTCCAAAGCGAGATGTTTTGGCGAGAAACAGGTGCGAGAGAGCAATCGCCGGATAAACTTGAAATGCACATAAATTCATCGTGGCTCTTTGATTTTCTGAATCGGTCTACTCGACCTGCCTCAACAACTACCCGTAACGGACAAGTCGTTGCTAGATCGCCATGATTTCTTCCCGCGCTTTCGAAAGGAAGGTGGCCTTCTTCTTTCTCTTTCTGGTTGGTGATAGAGTGATTGCTATATCGAGAATAAGTAGAGTTGGTATATCGGTATATCTGTAAAGTTATTACAGAATGTTTCGATATTATAGTTGTTATTTTAGAAAGAAATATTTTCGCGTTTAGATTATTATTAAACAGTAGATGTTTGCATTGAGTTAAATATTGTATTATAACAGACTAAATATAAATATAAGTTGAAAATTTAAAATGTCTATCATTTTCGAGAATTAATGACATCAATAATTTATGTTACTAAGAAAATACAAGAATGCTATTGAATATTTCATAATACTGTATACATACATAGTCTATAAAATTATATTGTGAATAAGAAAATATCCATGTAGAGTCTATCCAAGCAGAAAGTCTGGCTGCTAAATTACCGAAATATCAAAAGACAATGTATTGATAGTTTAAGATTGTTATTAGGATTCTCAATCACGCATAATATTGACGTTACATTTCAAAGCGTATTCAGTTTTCCGTATCACGCGCGATATCGTTTTTGTGATACATCGCAAAGTCGGACAGAATATCATTACCATATGGTTAACTCGAGAGATAACCACGTTTCAACGAGTTGTTCCCGGCTTAACGATACTTTCCGTTTCTCTGTGGCGACAATAAGTTATACTGTTTTTATACGCAAATTTCTCGCCTGAGCTTGGTGGCAATATATATGTAAATTTAATAAGAAATTACCGCAAAATTACACATATAAAGTATACAAAGTATAGAGAATATATGGAAAAAAAAATCTATTATCGCATATCGCGATACGTAGGTAGTATTTCTATTTATTTTTATTTCTTACTTTTATATTTTGTTTAAGATACCTGTATTTGTTTTCTTCTACATCATTATATAGCTGTAGCCATATAGCAGCTCGTGCCACGCGCATCGTCCGTACAAACTGAAACACGTCAATTGGCCGTTTTACGGAGCGGCTCGGCGGCGGCCGTGTTCCGCGTGATTTATAGCCGCGAGATGCCCCGATTTCTGATGTACGTCCTAGAACGGGAGCCTCATTATTCCGTGCACCCTGTAATTTGTCCATTCGTCGTGTGCCCCGGTCCGACCCGAACAGGAGATTCCACAACTTTCTCGGAACAGCGCCGCCGTGCTAGAACAAGCGCTTTCGGCTTTCGGCTTTCGGCTTTCGGTGCGCGTACGCATGCCTTGCCCAGCTCCTCTCTATCATATAACGATATCTTATGTCTCGGTTATTTGAAAGATTAATTGAGAAAGGCGTCAAAGATAAATTGGAAATCAATTTTCAATTAACTTTCTATATTTGAAAAATTGACAAAAAAATAAGTAACAGAGTGTTTTAAATAATTTACAATACGAAATTTGAATCTTTTAAAATGCATATTTTTTTTTCATTTTTTCATCATTAGGTTAATTTTAAAAAATATTTATTTACCTCAACATTATGCCGTGTACGTTTTTTTTCCTGCTGCATATAGAAAAAAATTGTATGTTAAAAATATTCGCGTCTATAGGTACAATGTATTCCGGTTTATATAGAATACGCTTTTGGCAAGATCGGATTGAGTCGTTCAATTGCAGAGTCCGTAGCCATTTTTGTCCCATGTTTCATCCGAGTCGATTAATTCGTCTATTAAAGTGCGCGGGGCTTTCCACGTGCGAGGAGATTGATGCTGCTCATGCTCGAATGTAATGAGGCACAGTATAAAGAAAAAAGTCAGGGACATCTTAATGCATTTTTTTTTATCGTACAGGATGATTTTTAAAACAAGTTGCATAAATGTATAAAGATGGATCTTACTAACGTATTGACGTTTACAATAAAATAAGAATAAAGAGGTATATACTTTACAAATTTTTTTTACATATGCACAAATAACATACGATATTTTTATATACTACGCTTTTTGCTAAATTTTCAATAATAATATTTAAATAATAACATACTTACATAGTACAATAATATAGTATTTTTTAATATTCTCTTAATTTGGCAACTAAAAAGTATTGTACAGTAATATATTTAATATGGCTTTGTCTCATAAATGTTTAAAATAATATGGAGAAAGAATCTTGTATCTAATAGTCTTTTTTATCATGACGTCGAGATTATCCTAATGAAGTTTTATGTAAGAACCGGATGTAACTTGAAGATGAAACTAACCAATCACTGGAATCTTGGCGGCTTATGCAAGGGGTCGTTTACGGATTAGTTATCTTGCGAGTCTTACGCAAATCCGAGCGACAATTTATCGTCTGACAGATGGAGAAGCATTATCGTTCAATTATCGATTGATCAGTGAAATAATAACAACTATAGATATTGTTTTCACATTTGACGATTTAATTGATACAACTTTGGACTCCTATGCGAAAGAATGCGAATAGTTGTCATTTTCTACGAGACAAATAATTCGTAAAAGAAACGCCAAACGTACAAATGCAATTTTCAATTTGTTTGTAATTTCCTTAAAATTTTTTAAAACCTCAATGATTCACAAAATGTAAAGATTTTAGAAGCTGCAGAAATCTTATATTAATTATTATTTATATTTCTTTATTTAAGGGGATTCTAAAGAGATAAGTCATAGTGTAAGTAGGACTTTAGGTACAGATGATTTACGTGTCACTGACATATCCGAACATATCACTACATCAACAAGTATCTCACGCACATATACACATAAATTTTTGTATAACAATAACGTTTTAATTAAATATCTAAGTCCAATTCTAAGAATTCCCGCCCACGTTGTTTCTACGTGCAAACTACTAGTCTGTGGACTACTATTTCGTAAGTATAGATTTTAGAATCCCCTTAACAGTATAATATATTACAAATTGAAAAAATAAAATAAAATTTCGAAATGATTATTTATTTTGTCTCTTATATATCATAAAATTTATTTGATTCTGGAAATTAACACGATTTTATTGAAAATTTTTTTCTAGCATGAAAACATTATCTGACTTGATTAATAAACATCGCGAATTTATTTACGTAATGAGCTCTCTATTACAAGCAACGAGTCTTGCAGAAATTATTAATTACTCGGAATGCTTTAAAAGCGATTATTTTTATAAGTGACACCCAATTGGAATAATTATGTACGTATCATTTTATCATCTTCGACTTTCTTCTGATTTTTATCTTTTTCTTTTCTTTCGATTTATCGTTTCGAGATGACTCATGTTTTATATTCGATTATTACGCGCACTAGTATTTTATGATCGCGGTCCAGGGATCCGTTTCGCATTTGCGACAAAATGAAAAGACACTCTCGAAATTACAACGCAGCTAACAAAATTAAGCCATGCGCGCGAAAACGCGTCGCTGTCGTTTAGCAAATCGTAAACCGCGGCAAAGCGTGAAATTGACGATGTTTGTGCGCAACAATAAGAGACATAGAAAGAGAGAGCGGGGGAGGTATAGAGAAAGAGACAGAGAGGGGGGAGGAAAAAAGAGGGAAGAGGCGTCGATTTGAGGGGCGGAAACCGCAAAACCGCAAACATCCCCCGTACGGCGTACAACGGCCCAATCATATCATTACCTTTTGCGGTCCCGTCATTCTGACACCTCGTTTCTGCCCGTCGTTTGTCATCGACGTTGCACTTTGTTGTTGCGCCGCGCGCGACCGCGTTTTCAAGAAACGTGCACTTAAAGTACCGCCACGTTCAATCGCAGCTCGTAACGCACTCAATGGTTTTCCTGACCGCGTCATATAAAAGGGGAAACTGTGGTGGCATCCGATTGGCTTCGCGAGGCCTGAGAAAATACTAACAATAAGCCACTAAGCGAGATTGGTGAGATTGCACACGTTGAGAATTACAAATCTATTCGCGGAATTTGACTATGCGCTATCAAAAAAATTACTATATCACTTTATTCCTTATTCGTACGAATAAAAAAAAAGGTTTTAAATGTTTCCTAAATCTACTCGAAATCTCATGAATTGCGTTTGAGATCTTTGGATCTCATTAGAAGTATAAGAAGGAGACGGAAGAGTTTTCAATACTGGCTGGGAGCGAGCGAAAAATCTAAATTAACAATTACCGCGCGACGTTGCGTTAAATCGATTATCCGATGGTGGACGGTCCGTAGTGCTGGGGATAGAGTCCGAGGAGGAATCGCGGCAAGTAGAGGCGATAGAGATATGGACAAGGAGAAAGCAAAAAAAAGAAAAAGAAAAAAAAACAAGAAAAGACTTCTAGGCAAGACCATACCGCGGCGGTGGCGGGCGAAAGGGGTAAAGTCGACGGGACTTTTTTTCGGACCTGGTCGGTTCGCGTTCAGTGTGGTGGTCGGTTCGGTTAGGTTGGCGCGCAGGAGAGTACATTGCTCGCGGCGGCCACGTCAATTTGTCGAAATTCGTTCCGAATCGTTTTATGTCCGCCACGCCGCGAGACGCGACCCGCTACCATGCGCACACAACGCCTCCACCTTGCCGGCTACCACGTTCGCGCCCCTCTCTCTCTC
>NW_012130080.1:797436-798544 GCF_000143395.1 Atta cephalotes | reverse complement strand
GTACCACCGTTCGTCGCCCTCCTCTCTCTCTCTCTCTCTCTCTCCCTTGAACCTCTTGAGGGCCGAGACCCCTCTAGAGTTTCATCGCCGTCTTTGAAATTGTATAACCCCATGGGACGGGACGAGCCGCGAGCTAAAAATCCGTGTCAATGGTCACTTTTACCGACTACGTCGTTATACATCTCATATATACAATAATATAATATCAATAATATACATATAGAAGTATAGCCTATTATATATAGTGAATATAGTTATATAGCGATGTTTAATGATGAATGTTTTATTTCCTTGTAAAACTTTTTTAAAGTAAAGATTTTATATTTTTTTTGCATTTATTTGTTATTGTGTTGAGATCTTTAAAAGTCGAGTGCTTTAAAAAAGATAAAAAAAAGGAACGAATGTGTTTGAGGGATTTTCTAGTTGCTGTGATATTTTAGATAATTTGTTGAATAGCACTGTCAATTGCAAATACTGTATTCGGTAATAGTCATCTGAAATAAACGTGCATACAAATTAAACGTGTTGTTTTGTAGAAATTTACTTTGTGGGTTGTATTTAGATTACATGTACACTCTTATCACCTCTTGTCCACCTGTGCTAATTATGTGTCTCTAATTTACATACGACTGATCGTTTGACAAATTCTAAAATGTTAATGATACGAACGCAAATTAGAAGTTGATGTAAGCTTCGTTTAACTTCAAAATGACGTCAATTGCATTTGCATAGCTGCAATAGTAAATACGTCCGTCTTTTGCACTAAGGTTAAATTTCATATACATAAGTGATTCAATATGTAATGTAAACTTTAAACAGAAAAATTTCTCTGTGAGCGTTGCACGTTATAACAAAATAGTTATATATTAAATCAATAAATAAATAAATTTCCAGAGTGTCATAGAATTGTATCAGCTTTAAACTCCGATATTAAGACTCTGATTGCACCGATGTTGCACAGGCACCAGCCTAATCTTATCTTATCCTCCTAATGCTGCAATGGTAACCGTACTTTACATGTAACATGTACTTATACGCATAAAGGAATATTACGTCGTATCGAATGACAATTTCTTTCCATTTTTTCTCCTCTTCTTCTTCCTCTCTC